>NC_136975.1:19517045-19612045 GCF_032717465.1 Coenobita brevimanus | reverse complement strand
TGACAAGTTAGAGACTGGGATAAACACTTTTAAAGCCATGAAGATCTATGCATACAATGTAAGAAGTTTCGATGAAGATTACAAGCTGGATAACTTAATGACTGAACTGGAAGACATTAGGTGAGATATTGTAGGTTTGAGTGAGACCCGCAGAAAACAAGAAAAAGTAATTCAGCTCGATGACAGTGGCCACCTATTTTACTACAGAGGAAGGGAATATGAAAGAGTTAGTGGTGCAGGATTTCTAATTAACAGAAATCTTGCAGACAACATTGTTAAATTCAGCAGTGTATCTGACAGAGCAGTAGTGGTTGTAATCATATTGTGCAAAAAATATACCCTGAAAGTGATACAAGTATATGCACCAACGTCTCAGAGCTCAGATGAAGAAATTGAAACATTCTGTGATGACATCTCCCAGATTATGGAAGAAGAAAAGACCACCTATACTATACTCATGGGAGACTGCAATGCAAAAGTTGGAAAATCAAAAAACGGATAAGCATGTATGGGAAATTTTGGAGTGGGAGAAAGAAACGAAAGAGGAGAAATGTTGGTAAACTTTGCAGAAATGTTTAACACGAGAATAATGAACACATTCTTTCACAAAAGAACTGGGAGAAAATGGACCTGGTGAAGCCCAAATGGAGAAACAAAGAATGAAATCGACTTCATTACAGCAAATAAGAATAACACAATCACAAATGTCAGTTATCAACAAAGTAAATATCGGAAGTGACCATAGAATGGTGGGTTGCATAACAAGATTTAACTTCGAAAGTGAAAGAAAGAAGATGATTAAAGATAAAGAGATATGCCCAATAAAAGTCAATGAAAAAAAAGCAGCCTTTCAGTTGGAAATAAGGAACAGATTTCAGGCTTCCAGTTATGCTGAATGTGACATTAATGAGCTGAATGACAAACTAACAAAAGTGCTAAAGGAAACAGCGGAGGCAGTAGAAAAACCTAATACAACCAAAGCCAAGACGTATTCAGAAAAGACACTTGAGCCTATGAAAAAAAGAAAGGAAAGGAAAGGAAAAACTAAGAAAGATGATATAGAACGAGCGGAATTAAATAATCTTATCAGCAAAAGACAAAGAGAAGAAAAAAGAAAGAAAAGCATGGATCAAATCAAAGAAACCATCAAAAGAGGAAAAAGTCTGAAACAGGTCCGACGTAAAATGGCACTTGGAAAGCAACAAGTTACATCACTGAAAGACAAGAACGGTGAAATCACTAAATGCATGATAAGATGTCGAAGTGAGTTGAAGTATTTTACAAAGAACTGTATGCATCAAAGACAGTTGTACCAAAAGCTAACTTTTCAGTTGACACAAGTGAAATACCTGAAGTAAAACCAGATGAAGCAAATAATTCCCTCAAAAAATATGAAAAGAGGGAAAGCTCCGAGAGAAGATGGAATAGTAGCAGATTAACTGTTGGATGCAGGAGTAGAAGTACACCTATTTACTCAATGTATAAAAAGGAAGAAAATTCCCAAAACATGGTGTAATGCAATAGTTATTTTACTTTACAAAAAAGGTGACTCAGAAGATCTTGGTAACTATCGACCCATTAGCTTGCTATCAGTCATTTACAAACTCTTCACTAAAGTCCTTACAAACAGAATAACTACAAATCTGGAGGAAAACCAACCTCGTGAACAGGCAGGATTCCGAAGCGGGTATTCGACTACTGATCATCTACACACAATGAATCAGCTGATTGAGAAAACTACAGATTATAATAAACAACTGTGCTTAGGTTTTGTTGAGTAATAAAAGGCTTTCGACTCAGTGGAGCATATAGCAATTATAAATTCATTGCGAGAACAAGGAGTGAATGAGAACATTGTAAAACTGCTCGAAAACATATATAAAGAGGGAACTGCTACAATTAAATTACATAAGGACTCAGAGAAAATTAAGATTGAGAAGGGCGTGCATCAGGAAGATACAATTTCACCAAAGTTATTTACAGCATGCCTAGAAAGTATTTTCAGAAAGCTAGACTGGGAAAACAAAGGAGTAAACATAGATGGAGAAACGCTAAACCATATAAGATTTACAGATGACATTATCCTAATCTCAGAAACAGCAGAGACATTGCAAGAAATGTTGAATGACCTGTACAGAGAAAGCCTCAAAATAGGGCTAAAGATGAACCAGGGTAAAACTAAAGTAATGTTTAATCCTCAAACACCAAAGAGAGTCATCAGAATAAATGGATAAATTCTTAAAGAAGTCGAGGAATACAATTACCTGGGACAAATACTAACATTAACGAAAGATAACAATAGCGAAATAAAAAGACGCATTACAATTGGATGGAAACCTTTCGGTAAACATAGAGACATTATGAAAAATAGCTTGCCAGTTTGTATGAATCGAAAAGTATATAACGAATGTATAATTCCAGCTATGACGTATGGTTGTGAGACTTGGAAGCTGACAAAATCGATGGAAAATAAACTAATTAGTTCTCAGAGAGCAATGGAAAGGTCAGTGTTGGGAATATCTTTAAGAGACAAGAAAAGATCAACTTGGGTGAGAGAGCAGACTAAAGTCAAAGATATTATAGATGTTATAAAAGAACAGAAATGGAGGTGGGCAGACCATGTAGCAAGAATAAGGGATAATCGATGGAGCAAGAGGTTGACTGACTGGACACCAAGAGATTGTAAGCGTAGCAGAAAAAGGCCTGAAAGGAGGTGGAGAGATGAGATAGAGAAATTTGCAGGGAAAATGTGGCAAAGATTGGCTCAGTCAAGGAATTCATGGAGAAGGTTGGGGGAGGCCTTTGTTCAGCAGTGGACATGTAATGGCTGATGATGATGATATATATATATATATATATATATATATATATATATATATATATATTGCCAGATGCCTCAATCCCGTTCGGGTTGGCCACAAACACATCGCCTCCACGTCGCCCTGTCCCCCGCCATTTCACTGTCCCGCTCCCAACTCACACCCCCCTCACTCATATACCTCTCCACCCCATCCCCATCCATCCATCTCAATATATATATATATATATATATATATATATATATATATATATGTATGTATATATATATATATATATATATATATATATATATATGTATATATATATATATATATATATATATATATATATATACCTAGGCTGCTTCCCCCAAGGAAAGGGAGGTAGCCGAGACAGGACGACACACTCTCCATTTACTCATCCATTCAAACACATTCATTTGCATCTTAGCCCCAAAGAGGAAAACGGACAGATCCTCACTGCACCACACCGCACAAGGGTCAACTGCGCAATGTAATCAGTGACATCCGCAGCAGGGCCCGACACAGAACTGGTTTACCCATGCCACATCATAACGGACCCATCCCCTTACCCACACCTGACCTGACTAGCTGATCAGACCAAATGCGGGAGAATATCCCCTCAGGGCTACATCACTTATTCATTCACAATTTCTCTCCATTTATTTCTCTCATGCACAGCCACTCTTCCTTGCTCAACAGACATCCCTCTCACATCCAGTGCTCGCTTCACACTGTCCATCCATCCTATTCGTGGTCTTCCTCTCAGCCTTAACCCTCTCACATCAGATCTAGTTATCTTTTTCACCAATCGCTCATTATCCAATCTCTCCATATGCCCAAACCATCGCAACACCCTCTGCTCAACTCTACCAGCCATCTCCCGAACAACTCCAGTTGTCCTTCGCACTTCATCATTTCGCACTCGATCCATACGCGTCACTCCACACATACTCCTCCGACACCTCATCTCCATTACATTCAAACTTTTCCTATCTGCTGCACCCATATTCCATGTTTCAGCCCCATATAACGCAGTCGGTACCACATCACCCTCATACAGCCTTCTCTTTACATCATCCATTCTAAGCGAACGACATCTAAACACTTTTTTCATTCCCCCCAGCACCTTTCCTACTTCATTTATTCTAAACTTCACTTCTGCATCTATTCTTCCATCCACAGCAACATGTGACCCTAGATATTTAAAACAATCTACCTCCTCAGGCAACTTGCCATTCAAAACTATATTCATTCCCCTACCATCTACCAACCTCGTACACTTCATCACTTTACTCTTATTCTCATTTACTTTCAATTTCCTCCTTTCACACACCCTTCCAAACTCCTCTACCAACTGTCTCAATCTCTCCTCTGAATCAGCCACCAGTGCAGTATCATCTGCAAACAGCAGCTGCTTCAGATTCCACTCTCCACCATCAACATTCACCAGACTTAGACCTCCACCTAAAACTCTTGCATTCACCTCCCTTACAACACCATCCATATAAATATTAAACAACCAAGTCGACATCACACATCCCTGTCGCAGACCCACTCTCATGAGAAACCAATCACTCACAGCATTTCCCGCTCTTACACACGCTCTACTATTTACATAAAAACTTTTCACCCCTTTTCGTAACTTGCCATCAAGTCCATACAATCTTAAAACAGTCCACAAAGCCTCCCTATCAATTCTATCATACGCTTTCTCTAAATCCATAAATGCCCAAAACACGTCCTTGCCTTTCGCTAAATACTTTTCACACACTTGTCTCACAGCAAACACCTGATCCACGCATCCCCTCCCTCTCCTAAAGCCACACTGCTCATCACCAATCACTCCCTCTGTACCCTCTCTAACTCTCATAATTAACACTCTACCATACACCTTACCTACAACACTCAACAGACTTATACCCCTAAAGCTAGTACATTCATACTTATCACCCTTGCCTTTATACAACGGGACCACACAAGCACTTACCCAGTCAATTGGCACCATACCTTTCACAACGCACACATTCAACGATCTTACTAACCAGTCAACAATAGTCACTCCACCCTTCAGGCATTCCACAGCACACTCATCCATACTTGCAGCTTTCCCTGTTTTCATCTCCTTTACTGCCTTCTCCACTTCCTCCTTCGTGATCAAAGAATCATTCAATTCTCCCAACACATTTATTCCTTGCACCCTTCCATCTGCCACAATCTCAGCCATCCTTTCCTCCTCTACATTTAACAATCTTTCAAAATACTCTGCCCATCTCTTCCTTACTGCATCCATCTCAGTTAACATCCTTCCATCCTCTGCTTTTACTCGTTCTTCCTTCCCAGACTCTCCCTTTCGCACCCTTTTCATCTCCTTCCAAAACGTTTTCTTATTCCGTTGAAAATTCTCTGTCAGCTGCCTACCCCACCTCTCATCTGCTGCCACTTTAGCATCACGCACAGCCCTTCTCGCCCTATTCTTCTTTTCATTATACCTTTCATATGACATCTCATCCTTCCTCTGCAGCCACACTTCATATGCACATCTCTTCTCAGCCACAGCCATACTTACTTCCTCGCACCACCATTCACTTCCTTTTCTTACACCACCACCCACACGTTTCACACCACACACCTCTTCTGCATGCCCCACCACAGCACTCTTAAACAACTGCCATTCCTCCTCCACATTGCCATTTTCCCGATCTTTCACTGCATTCCACTCATCTTTCAATTTCTCCTGATACTCTATCTTTTTCTCTCTTTTATCCAACTCACTCACTTTCAAAACCTCCCTGCCATACCTAACCCTCCTAGCTCTCACCCATCTCTTACCTACTCTTAACTTTCCCTCCACCAGGTAGTGTGAGAGTGCTACTGCTTGGAGATATGAATGGAAAAGTAGCGAATCTGAAGGTGGATGGAGTAGTTGGTGAGTGGGTGTGCCTGCAAAAGGGGTTGGGATTTTTTTTTTTTTTTTTTATGTGCTCGACTCTGGGCATAGGCTTCTCAGCCTGCTCCCAAGGCCCAGTAGTTGGTAGGGCTATGATGGACTTATGTGTAGGAATTGGATTGGTGACAGCCAGTACCCACTTTAAGAACAAAATATTCCGCAGTTATTCAAGACGAGTGATGAGAAGGGTTATTGGTGAGCTGGATGAACAGAAGGTAATAATTGATTATGAATGTGAGGATGAGAGAATGAGAAGATACATGCTGGGTGCTAGTGCATACAGAGGTTGGCGATGTGAACTCTTAGACCATCACTCAGTAGTCGTGAGAGTAAAGTTACAAATGTGGTGGATGAATAGAAGAAAAAAGCAGAAAGAAGCACTGCATGCAAAGAGGGTAGAAAGTTTGCTGAATGATTTAAAAAAAAAAATGCAGGATAGAAGAGAGAGGTAGAGGAGAGATTAACCCGCCCTGTCCCGACCGATTTTCCACCACTCCCCCTCCCCCTCCAATCCCAACCAATTTTGGATTTTTTTTTTTTCTTTTGATTCAAACCTCCACTTTTGGTGAGAAACATCGAAAATTCATAGAGGAATCACTCACCTGAGGTTTAAAATACTGATTACAGGTAGCAGTACCTCTAACATTACTGTGTTTTCTATCAGGCTGGCTCCAAAGAAAACGAGTTCTATGGGAGGATAAGTATTTCACACAACTCATAAACGGTACTTATTTCTTTATTTGGTACGAATTGATATGTAGTACGAGAGTATATTGGTTTTCACACAGTAATATGGGCAATATAACCATTGTTTCACCCACCGAACACATCAACATACCTGACCTTTTATGGCGACATTACCTGATCATCATTCCTTTTTTTTTTATGTGAGGAAGAAGGAACCAAAGGCAATGAGCCCGCAAAACTGTTCCTTCCAAGAGAAAAACAAAATACAAGAGAGAGCCAAATTCAAGATCCATTAATTTCGAGATGACTGGACACACTGCGTTTGAAAGACCGGAGATCATAGGAAGCAGGAAATACAGACAGAGGGAGACAGTTCCAGAGTTGACCTGTTGCATAAATGAAGGACTGGGAGTAACGGTTAACTCTTGCATTAGAGAGTTGGACAGAAAAAGGGTGAGAGTTTGCTGCTAGAGGGTGCTACGCGCCCGTTGTAGAAGTGGAGGAATGAATGCAGACATTTCAGAGGAAAAGTGACCATTGAAGTAGCAATAGAAAAGAGATAAAGATGCAACATTGCAGCGAAGAGACAGAGGTTGAAGGGAGTCAGTAAGAGGAGGAGAGTTAATGAGACAAAAAGCCTTTGACTCCACCATACTGAAAAGAGCTGTATGTGGGGAGCCTCCCCACACATGAGAGTTGTACTCCACACAGGGCCGGATAAAACCCCTGTATAGAGTCAACAGTTGTGCAGGGGCAAAGAAGGAATGGAGTCGGCTAAGCACACCCAATCACTTGGAAGCAGATTTTACAAGAGATGTAATACGATCTTTCCAAGATAAGTCCCGAGCAAGTGAAACCCCAAGCATGTTCAATGATGACGCAGGATTAAGTTGAGTATTATTAAACATAAGTGGGTATACCTGTGGAAGATTTTGTCGGGTTGATTGGTGCAAAAACTGAGTCATTGATGCATAAAAAAAAAAAAAAAACATTATTTTTACACCAGTCAGAGATACGAGCCAAGTCAGACATTAGGTGTGCCATAGCCTCATCCCTTGCCTGTTGAAGTAACTGCTGAGATGGACGTTGTGGGAATCGAATGGAAAGGTGAAGAGTGATGTCATCAGCGTATGAGTGGATAGGGTTAGATGTACAGCTTAGAAGGTCATTGATGAATAAAAGGAAGAGAGTTGGTGATAGGACAGAGCCCTGAGGAACACAACTGTTGTTAGATCTAGGAGAAGAACGATAGCCGTCTACAACAGCGGCTATAGAACGACCAGAAAGGAAGCTAGAGATGAAGGCACAGATGGAAGGATAGAAACCGTAAGAGGGCAGTTTGGAAATTAAAGATTTATGCCAGACTCGATCGAAAGCCTTTGAGATGTCAAGTGCAATGGCAAAGCTTTTGCCAAAGTCCCGAAAGGAGGATGACCAGGAGTCTGAAAGGTAGGTGAGAAGATCGCCTGTGGAGCGTCCCTGACGGAACCCATGCTGATGATCAGAAGAAAGGTTGTGATAGGAATGATGCTTTAAATTTTTCTATTAAGAATAGACTCAAAAACTTTTGAGATACAGGATGTTAAAGCAATTAGACGATAGTTAGAGGATTGGGAATGGTCACCCTTCTTTGGGACTGGCAGAATGAGAGCAAACTTCCAGCAAGAAGGAAAGGTACAAGTTGACAGACAACGGCGAAAGAGTTTACCTAGGCAGGGTGTAAGCACAGAAGCACAGTTCTTGAGAACAACAGGAGGGACGCCATCAGGCCCATATACCTTATTAGTACTGATGCCAGCAATGGCAGAAAATACATCAGCTTAGAAATTTGAATGTTAGCCATGAGGAAGTCAGAAGGGGGAAGTGATGGAGGAACAGCACCGGAATCGTATAAGGTGGAATTGGAGGAGAAAGTCTGAGCAAAGGGATCTGCTTTATCAGTAGAAGAAATAGCTACAGAGCCATCAGGGTAGAAAAGAGGAGGGAAGGATGATGAGGTAAAGTTGTTAGAAAGATTTTTGGCAAGGTGCCAGAAGGAGTGAGAAGACTTCGAGTTGGAGAGTTGAGAGCATTTTGTATGGATGAAATTATTTTTAGCAAAGCGAAGAACAGACTTAGCACGATTCCGGGCAGAAATGTATAAAAGATGTGATTCACGGGTGGGTTGGCTCCGATACCTTTTATAGGCCCTCTCCTTGTTGCGGACAGCATTAGAACAAGCGTGATTAAACCAAGGCTTTCGTGCATTGGTCAAAGGACATGAGAAAGGAATGTATGCTTCCATGCCCAAGAGAATAACCTCCGTAATGTGCAAGGCACACGCAGATGGCTCCCGGCCATGGAAGGAATAATCATTCCAGGGAAAATCAAAGAAATACTGCCTGAGCGCCTCCCATACTGCAGCCCCAAAGTGCCAGAGAGGACGTTTTTTTGGAGGGTCTGCGGGCCGTACCTTAGCTGTAGGACAGGTTAAGGTAATAAGGTTGTGATCGGAGGAGCCCAACAGAGAGAAAAGATTAACAGTGTAAGCAGAAGGATTAGTTGTAAGGAAGAGATCAAGTTATGTTGGAGCTCTCTCCAAGGTGGTCAGGGATACGGGTAGGGTGCTGTACAAGCTGCTCTAGGTCATTAAGGATAGAAAAGGTGTAGGCTTGTTCACCAGGTGGATCAGTGAAAGAAGAGGAGAGCCAAAGGTGGTGGTGAACATTGAAATCTCCTAGAATGGAGATTTCAGAGAAAGGAGAAATGGATAGAATGTGTTTCATCGTAGAAGTAAGATAGTCAAAGAATTTTTGATAGTCAGTAGAATTAGGAGATAAGTAAACAGCACAGATATATTTAGTCTGAGAATAAGCCAGTGTAGAGAATTCAGAAGAATCGAGTTCAGGAACACAAGAGCAAGACTATTTCTTCCTCTAATGATATGTAAACTTTGTCCTCCACATTGTAATCGATTGGGGACTCACTCTGGCCTTGAATTTCGTACCTCAGCATGACAAGTCTTTACTGGCCAGGTCACTGGTAACAGGTGAATTGCCGAGACAATGGCGTCGGGGAGGGGAGGTAATGCGGGGTAAGGCATTGTCTCTGCCTGGCATCTTGTAGAGGAAGGTGTCCCGTGTATACGTACCAAAAATCACACACGAAATTTGAAAAATGTGCAAATGACGGACCCTGCAAATACAGCGCGTTTATAGACATCAACAAGAGTCACAGTGACAAAACGTGTGGACTTTTATATACGCAACGGGAGTCGGTGAGTTAAGTAGATCTGATTTGATGTAGCTGGAGGAGGTTGAAGGTGCATGGAAGGTATTCACAGAAGAAATCTGTGCAGTATGTGAGATAGTGTGTGGAGTGAAGAGAAAACGCAAGTGGGTGCAAGGAACAGCATGGTGGAATGAAGAGGTGAGACAAGCTGTGGCACAAAAGAAGAAAGCATGCAGTTAGTGGATGGGAAGCAGAGGCATGGAGGAAGTTGAGAGATGGAATAGTTATCTGTAGAGAAGACGAGAGAGGCGAAGAGATTAGTAAGAAAGAGTATGAAAAGAGTGGATGAAGAGTTTGGAAGGAATTTGAGTGTAAAATGGAAGAAATGTAAGAAAATGTTCTGGAAAGAGGCTGAGAGATTAAGACAGGGTGATAAAGATAGAGGGGAAATGAAGTATAATAATGGTAAGTTGCTGGTGGAGAAGGGAGAAAAGGTGAGCAGATGGAGAAAACACTTTAAGGAACTGTTACATATAGAGAATGAAAATAACACCAGTACAAGTGGCTGAGAGACGAAGGGAGATGAAAAGGGAGGAAGAGATCAGTAGGATGAACGTGGAAGCAGTAAAGAAAGTCAAAATGGGGAAAGCCCCAGGAATCCATGGAGTATGTATTGAAATGCTGAAGCAAGGGGGACAGATAGTAGTAGAATGGATATGGAAGATATGAAGATTGGCCAGGGAGGATGGTAGAATCCCAGAGGATTCGATGCCACGTATAATTATTCCCCTGTACAAGGAAAGTGGGAAAATGAAGTGTGTGGTAATGACAGGGGCATTTGTCATCTTGGTGTAATACGAAAAGTATAAGGTAGGATACTTACTGTCAGAGTTAGGGAAATAACAGGGGAGTTAGTTGGAGAAGAACAGGGAACATTCACGAAGTAAAGAGGTTGTGTAAATCAGATACTCATCTCTCAAAGTGAAAAAAATTCTAGATAGAGAAAAGAAGTTGTACGCTGCCTTCATAGATCTCGAGAAAACATATGACAGGGTGGATAGACAAGAAGTTTGGAAGTAATAAAAATATATATGGAGTAAATGGGAAGCTGTTGAATGCCGTGAAGAGTATGAATGATGGCGTTAGGAATGCAATGCATATAGGTGGTGAACAGAGTGAATTTCCTTCTTAATGATGGATTGAAACAGGGATGTGTCATGACTTGTCCAGTTTGTATATGGATGGCGATATAAAAGTGATACAGAGTAGGGCAGTGTATGTTGGAGCAGCCCTGATGAGAGAGAGAGAGAGAGAGAGAGAGAGAGAGAGAGAGAGAGAGAGAGAGAGAGAGAGAGCAGGGCTTGGACATTTTCTGTTCTGTTGTTACAGATAATAGTGTGTTTTTAAGTGAAGATGAAGGGGAACTTCAACACTTGGTAAATGAGTCTGGGAGATTATGAAAGAAACTGAATCAAAAGGCGAATGAAAGAAAGTGTAAAGTTGTGGTCTTTGAGAGAAATGAAGTCTCTGAATGGACGGAAAGGTTGGATAATGAGGAAATGGAAAATGTGAGTGCATTTAAGTACTTTGGAAGTGTGATGAGTAAGCATGGAACATTGGAGAATGGAGTGCCTGAAACAGCTCAGCAGGGATCAAAAGTTGCTGGTTCATTGAAATCAGTGATAAGAAATAAGGAAAAGACCATGAAGGTGAAAAATTCGCTTCATGAGAGTATTGTGATGCCCACTCTAACGTATGGAAGCGAAGCCATGACCTTGTTGGAAGGACACAAGTCAAGTGTGAGAGCAGTGGAAATCAGTTACTTGAGACATGTGAAGTTACATGAAGAGTCAGATTGACAAATGAGGAACTGATGGTGAATTGTGGATATGGATGCCACAGAGAGCATTAGGAGAAATACATTGAGGTGGCTTGGCCATGAGGAGAGGACTGAGAGTGAAGAGAGTGTAGGCCTATGTGAATGAGGTGGCTAGGGGTAGAGGTATGGGAAGACCGAAGATGAGATGGCGATATGTAGTAGAGAGGTATATGAGAGAGGCAGGTGTAAGTTTTGAGATGGGCAGCAAAATGACAGGGACAGGGTGACATGGGAGCAACTGGAATTGATTGTGTCCACTCCTTATTAGATGGAGGCCTCTGGCAATAGATGGACAATTAGATGGCGTTTGGATTCAAATAGGAGAATACTAACCTTTCATATGTGTCCGCATCTGGAATATTGTGTTGAGCTTTGATCACCGTACTACAAGAAATATAGAGAGAGAGCAGTTGAAGAGAGTGTAGCAAAGAGGTACCACAATGATACCTTGACTAGGAAACAAATCAAAATACGAATGATTTGAGGAGTTAAGGCTATTTGAATTAACAAAACACAGTCTGAGTGGGGTTCTTATGAAAATATTCAGTGTTTTTAAAGGCATTGAGAATGGTAGTCAATCAGTACTTCAGAGCAGACCATTCCATTTACACTAGAGTTATGGATATTAATTTAGTGACAAAGTTTTCTAGTCAGACAGAGCATTTTTTTTTTTCTTACAGGGTTGCCAACATATGGGACAAGAAGCAGTGCCAAGGCACAGCAAACCTGTCCCCGGCAGTCATTTTAGTGCTCTCGTATAAACACATCAGGATGTCTAGTCAAAGATGTCACATATCAAATTTGGAGTAAATCGGGTGAAAATTGACGATTTTATGCCCATTTGAAATTTTAGGCACATGACATTGATCTCCCTACCGCTAACTGGGAGGGTGACCCCCCTGATGTAATGAGACATGTTACAGAATGCAGATTTGAAAAATGCACCTTTAGGTATTGGTTTCATGTCGGTATGACGAATTAGAAAGGAGCTAAGGCGAAAAAAACTTTTTTTTTATTTTTTTGGCATATTTTGAGCATACAGCCTGAGCCTTGGCCTAATTTGGCCCAGAATTTAATCGGGTGATCAGAAGGTCATAGCTCATCATCCCTGTAATTTTAGTCAAAATTACACCCATAGTTTTCACGTAAAGTTGTTAACAGACAGACAGAAATCAGACAGATAGAAAGACAAACAAATAAACAAACAGACAAACCGAGTGAAAGTAATACCCGTCCCCGAGCCCTTCCGGGGCCGGCATGGGTAACAAGTTTCTTAGGAATGTGGTAGACTGTGGAGAAGTAACAACATTTAAATGTTCCCAAGTAAAGTATCTCGCTTTGAATCCCTAACTTAACATATTCGTTGCTGAATTATATAAAAATGATTGTTATTTTCCTCCTGTAAATCATAGTGATTGCAATAACATCACAGTTGTTTGAAATCAATGTTTTTTTTTCCTTCATTCTTTCCTATGAAATTTCCATAGCTGCTTCCCTGTGTCACATGTGGTTCTTCTTATTTATTTCCTGCTGACATTGGCTGGAGCATTTACTCTTCAGTGGAAAGCCTTCTTGTTTTCATGTCCTTATCTTGTACTGCTAGAATTAGATATAGTATTCTTTCAAACAAACAACTTCAAAAGAATCACAAGGTCTGTTGATGTTTACATTTTTTTGTACTCTTTCATAAATTATCATGGGGCTCTCCTCTCTTGGGCAGTTCACCCCTGTGAAATTTAGCCATTAGGGGTTTAACCCTACCTATAATGTGTCAGGGTAAGCATCAACCAGTATGAAAAACTCCATGTTCCTAGGTTAACCCGTACCCTCACGACATCGTACGTTGTATAACAGTACATGATAGCTGCCATGGACCCGCCGTTGTATGCTGTACAATTCCCAATTGCAATTCGTGAAACCTTCTTCTGGTGTATGTTAGTGGAAACAACAGTATCAGCTAGTCAGGTGTGCCAGACATCGGCGATTTATGGGTAGTACCATTATGAACCTACATTATTTTTGCCCATTTTTGTTTTATATATATACCACAGAATTGTTGCTGTATATGTACTTTTGTAGCAAATAGATGTAAATGTATGTATTTAAGTTGATTCTGATTAGTTACCCTCCTCATTCCCACTGTAGAAAACGGAGCAGCCACACTTGTCCGGCCACAGAACATCTGGCTGAAGTGAGGGGGGGACCCACCTCAGGAGCACTTGAAAGTGACGGAAGCAACTTTCTTTGTGATTTTCATTAGTTTCTCACCAAAAGGGAATGTTTGAGCAAAAAAAAAAAAAAGAAAGAAAGAAAATTAACTGGGTTTTCAGGGGGTGGGGGGGCCTGAAAAAACTAGGAGGGTACGGGTTAAATACAACGGCCTTGGTAAGGACCTCTTTTGGCCGTCCCCCCATGGGAGGAGGCCCGTTTTTTTTGTTTTGTTTGTGTCTCCCTGCCTAAAACAAAGTTCCAGTAAGAGTCTAGTAGGATAAAAAAAAAAATGGCATTGTTCCCTCTGGGGGCAGCCCCCTTTCAACCCGTGGAGGGTGGTCATCGGGTGTCATCCCCTTCCCAAAATTTGGCCGAGGTAAACGTCTAACAAAGTGCAAAATTTTATGTTACTAGATTAAGATGTATGGCTTTGCTGGGACCCTTATGGGCCGCTCTCACCCCTGTTAGTTCGACTCTCGGAGTTTCCACCCTTCCCAAAGCATGTCCGGGGTGAACATAAATCAGTATGCAAAATTCATATTCTTCTGTTAAAAACATTGGCCATGTATAACGAGTTTGGTTGAGATAAGGGGGGCCGGCATCTCTCCAACGGGAGTGGCTCTATGGCGTCCGACCATTCTTGTCACCTAGTGCGAGCAAAACTCTGCAAATGTGCAAAAATTCGTGTTCCCGGGTAAAAAAAAAAAAAAAAAAAAGAATGGCCACGCCTAATGGTTTGGGTGAGATATACCGGGTCTGCTGCCTTTGTGGGGGGTGGCCCTTGGTGGTCCCAACTTGCCTGTATCCTGGTCCAGAGGAAGGTTTGCCATTGTGGAGAATTTCGTTTTCCTAACAATCCTCCCGCAAGACTTGGACTCCATTTTTCAAGAAAGTACACTAAACAGTGAATGAGTGAGTGACAGACACAGTTAGGAACAAGCATTATTTTTGATCGATCCTGTGGGTGCGGCAAAAATCTTTGAGCAAAATGTGCTGCGAAGTCCCCCATACCATTGTGAATACATTTTACTGCATTACTCTTTGGTTACCTGACAATGCCTCGTTGCTGTAATTCTCACAAATCAAAGAGTTTGTTGAGTCTTGTGTGCTATCTCCGAATATGTTGTCTGTGTTGGAAGGCTTTAATTTGCGTAGATTTCGTTGCATGACTGCCTGACATGCAAAGTTGGGAATAGCGCCGCTACTATTTTAATAGCGATGGTGGTAACGCCATTACTTTTTATAGCCAGTAGCGGAACTGAGAGCGCCATTACTTTTTGGTTGTCCTCACGCGTTACCGAGCTCCTCGCTACTCACGCGACGAATACAGGTCCAGAGTCGGCGAGTACATACAGATATGCCGACGGTTTGGTTGTATTTATTAATGATGAAAAATAATAATTTCGTCAATTCTGTCACTTAATGATGTTTGTTCTACATAACGTCAGTAATTTATTAATTATTATTTATTAGTAATGTGCAATAATTAGACAGGAATTTGCTTGTTAATTATCGTTGTTTAAATTAAGTGAAGATAATTAAGGATGTCAGCTAGATGTAGGCAACACACACACACACACACACACACCTCTAACTATCCCCGTCTTTAACTCCCTTTCTCTCCCTCTCTCTTTCAAACTAATTCATACTCACTACGTTCTTTTGTAACTATGTTACTTTCAGTTTCAAGTAATGGAAAAAACATTGCTATTGTATAAATAGCCTTTAAAAGAAAGTCCCAGTTAATTTTACTTTCGTTTTCGTACATATCTTAAATGGGTATCATTGAAAATATAATGAATCTATATATTAATTTATGTATCAATGGTAGGCCACATTTTTTTGCCCTTTATTTACGTATGTTACTTTCAGTAGGTGTACTGGGTAACATTGTAAAAGAACATTTGCTACACTATACAGCAACTAGCTTTTTACTGTACCTTCGGCTCTATTAAAGTGACACTGACATGTATATGATGTTTTGTTAGTTTCGGTATAAGTATATACTGACATTACTGGTACACAACATAACCACTCAGACTGAGTAATATTATTAAAACAGTATACAGTGTGTTGCTATATCCCAGTTTTATGTTAATCCCCTCGTGTACCTTTTTCTTATCCAAAGTAGTGGGAGCGGGAGCGCCGCTACATGTCGTATCAAGTAGCGAGACCAGTAACGCCACTACTTTTTCGAGCTAGTAACGGGAATGGGAGCGCCGTTACTTTTTATTAGTAGTGTTCCCAGCATTGCTGACATGAGATAAACAGGGGATGGTAAGCCTTTCTCATGCACTAGTATGAACTTCATTCAACAAGCTCGATCCCGTGTCAGTTGTCTGGCCTTATCGTTTCTATACCTCTCTGTCTCACTCATGTACCATATTTGGTCATCTACTTCTTGGCCTGTAACGGTACCTTCCATCTTCAAACTCACTTCCATGTTCCCTTTTCACCAACCCATTTGTATTCATTTTCTCCATATGACCATACTGTTTAAGACCATTCTAGTCCACGGACTTCCTTAGTTCACGTTTCACATATCACATTATTTCTTGTCGTCTTCACTCTCCGCACTAATCACATAATTTCCGAATGTTTTATCTCAATTGCTATAACTCCTGACTCAGTTTTCATACCGTTCCAGTGCTTCATACCCAGACATCAGTGGGGACTAAAATTCTTTCATGGAATCCCTCTCCATCTACTCTCTTTCCCTCAGCCCCTCTAATTTCCACTTCTTTTGCAGAGGCATCATTGCATTCAAGTATCTAAACCTTTTCACAAATTTAAGTCTCTCCATTAATCAAACCATCACACTGTGAGTCACCTTCTCTCTAAACTATCATAGCTTTATTCTTCACAAGCTTTCTTCAGTGTTTGTCTCACTGCACGTATTTTATCCATCTATTCCATACCACTCCTAAAGCTTCCTTGCTCATTATTCACCAATCATTCAGATATATTCCTAATTCTACCGTGATAATTCTTCCCAATACCTTTCATAGTTAATTTAACACACTTATCCCACCTTTCCTAGTACATTCAACAGACTTGTACTATGACAATTTCATGCACTCACAATGAACATAAATATTTTATATAAGAGCACAAGCGCAACCTTCCTCATTTGGTGGCAAAGTTTCACTTATCCTAGCTTTCGTACATATTTCTAGCCGATAGTTTCAAGATCTCCACTACTCTTAATCATCTCTGCATATATTTCTTAAACACCTGATGCCTTCCCAACTCAGAACCGTTTCACCACATTTTCCACTTCTGCTTGTGTAAAATTTCCTGCCACCACAGTTTTTTCCTTACACATCACCAAACCCAGTCCTGTTAACTAACGTTCGTCCACTGTTCCCTCTTATCAGCCTTTCAAATACTCTTTCTCTCTCCACCTTATTTCGCGTGTATTTGGCATTAGCCTATTCTTCCACTTTCAATTTTTTTTCCAGTGTAAATTCGACTTATTGAAATTTCTTTCCAGAATCATTTCCTATTTTCAGAATAATTTAAATTACTTTTTCTTCCACGATCTATATGTACCTTCGTTTTCTCTTTGACAGTCACTTAACATGTTTTAATATCCTCTTTTGATCTACTTGTATCTGTTCTAGCCACCCCCTTCTCTTTTTCTCCACATCTTTTTATTCTCTGCATAGTAATTATGTACGGTACTTGTTGTTAACTTCGCAACACCACATATTGCCCTAGCCCTCCTAACCAGGCACTCCCTATATGCGCTCTACAAATCTATCAGATCCATTAGCTCTCAGTTCATTGACTTTAACATTTAAATGGTATTCATCGGGCACTGTTGTCTTTCTCAGCCTTTCCACTTTCATTCTTTCATTCTGATTTCACATTTTTCTTCTTATACTTCATTCACCTCTCAGTTCTGCCTAGCAGACCACTGTCTATTATCAGATAACACTCCGCCTCGTCGTCTCCCTGCCCTTTAATCACATAAGTGGTCAGGCTGTTTTCAGCATTCATTTGATCTGTAACTTCTCATTTAATTTGACAGTGTGTACTGATGTTCTATTGTACTGTATGTTAACTTATTTATTTTTTTTTAAATATCAACGTAGTTTGTGTCACTAACATACAAGAAGATCCTGTGATGAATATATCAAATACATCGCTGATGAAGTCGAACACCACCTACAATACGACCTCTGTTATAAATAAGTGTGTGTGTGTGTGGAATGTGAGAGGAGTGAATGAATGATGAAGTGAAAGAAAGAGAGATTGTTCAGGTGCTTGAGGATGCAAAGTGGATATATGTGGATTGACTGAAACTAAATGGAGGGGTGAAAGGGTGAGAGAATGGGAATATGGTTTAGGTATATGTGCAGGAGTCAATGAAAATGAGAGGGCAAGAGAGGGAGTATGTCTGATGATAAGCAAGAAGTGGAAGGAGAACATAAGAGAGTATGGAACAGTGGGTGCAAGGATTGTATGGGTGAGGATGAAAGTAGGTATACAAGCGTGGGCGATTGTATGTGTGTATGCCCCGACAGAGGATCGAGTGGCAAGAGTGAAAGATGAGTTTTGGGCGAGTGTAGAAGCGTGTATGGACAAGTTTGAGAGGAGCGAGAGAGTGCTGTTGATTGGAGACATGAATGGCAAAGTTGGGAATGTACGAGTGGATGGAGTGGTTGGTCACTGGGGTGTGCCAGCTGACATAGATGGGAATGGAAGTGCTTTGGTGGACATCTGTGCTTGTAAGGGGTTGGCAATAGCCAACACCTACTTTCGGCATAAGATGATCCACCGGTATACATGGAGAGTAATGAGGAGGATGGATGGTGAACTTGTTGAACAAAAGGCAATGATAGACTACGTGTGTGTGGATGAGCGAATGAGAAGACAAGTGTTGGATGCAAGAGTGTGGAGAGGGTGGGAGAATGGAGTCTCGGACCATCACTTAGTGATGGCCAAGGTAGAGCTGCAAAGAAAGTGGTTGAGGAGACGAAGGGGAAGACAGGAGGAAGCAACTCCTGTGAGAAGAGTGGAGAATTTGCAAGATAATGAGAAAATGACAGAGTATAAGAGCATAGTGGAAGAAAGACTGGGAAGGTATGAGCTAGAGCAGATGGAAGGGGTGGAAGACGTATGTAAGATATTCACGGAAGAGATAGGCGCAGCGTGTAAGGCAGTTTGTGGAGTGAGGAGGAGATGCAAGGGTGTGCAAGGGACAGCATGGTGGAATGATGAGGTGAAACGAGCTGTGGAACAAAAGAAGAAAGCATATAGTGAATGGTTAGCGAGTAGAGGTAGGGGAGAAGATGAAAGAGAGAAGAGAGAGGTATATGTGAGCAGGAGAAGGGAGGTTGAGAGACTGGTGAAGGAGAGAAAAAGAAAGTGGATGAGGAATTTGGGAGGAATCTGAGTGTGAAATGGAGGGAGAGGAAGATATTGTTTTGGAAGGAGGTAAAGAAAGTAAGGCAGTGTGAAAGGGGAAATAGTAGGGGAGTGAAAGATAGGAATAATAGATTGTTGATGGAGAAGAGAGAGAAACTGAGGGGATGGAAGGAGCACATTGAGGATTTGTTGAATGTGGAGAGTGAGAGCAGTGCGAGTATAAGTGGTTGGGGAATGGCTAGGAGAAGAAGAGATGAGAGGAGGGAGGAAGAGATCAGTAGGGCGGAAGTAGTGGAAGCAATGAAGAATATTAAGTTGGGAAAGGCCCCATGAATTGATGGAGTGTGTGGTGAAATGCTTAGGTATGGGGGTGAGATTGTTGTCGAGTGGATATGGAAGTTGTGTAGATTGGCTTGGGAAGAGGGAAGGGTTCCAGAGGACTGGAAATCAGGTATAATTGTTCCTTTATACATAGGAAAAGGAGAGAGAGAAATATGTGGTAACCATAGGGGTATTTGCCTACTTAGTGTGACTGGTAAAATATATGGTAGAATACTCATTGATAGGGTTATGCATATGACAGAGGAGCTAGTTGGAGAAGAACAAGGGGGATTTAGGAAGGGAAAAGGGTGTGTAGATCAGATATTTGTTCTAAGATGTTTAGTGGAGAAGTATCTAGAGAAGGGAAGGAAAGTGTATGCTGCCTTCATGGACTTGGAGAAAGCTTATGACAGAATAGATAGGCAAGGTATGTGGAAGGTATTAAGAATATATGGAGTGGAGGGGAAATTGTTGAGTGCTGTGAAGAGTATGTATGAGGGAGCTAGGGCTATGGTGCGAGTGGATGGTGAGCTGAGTGAGTTCTTTGATCTCAACGTGGAACTGAAACAGAGTTGTGTGATGTCTCCATGGCTGTTTAATATATACATGGATGGGGTTGTAAAGGAGGTGCAGGGTAGGGCAGTGGATGTGGGGGTGGCTGTAATGAATGAGGGTGAGATTTGGAAGCTTCCGGTGTTGCTGTTTGCTGATGATACAGTACTTTTGAGTGAAGATGAATGGTTTGGTGAATGAATTTGGGACAGTGTGTAGGAGGAGGAATCTGAAAGTTAATGTAAACAAAAGTAAAGTTATGGTGTTTGAGAGGAATGAAGTCACAGTGTGTGCGGTGAGGTTGGATGGTGAGGATATGGAGAATGTGAGTGCATTCAAGTATTTGGGTAGTGTGATGATTAAGGATGGAACTTTGGGGGATGAAGTGCGTGAAAGGGTACAGCAGGGAAGGAAGGTTGTTGGTACACTGAAAGCAGTGATGAGAAATAGGGAGGTGAGTATGGAAGTTAAGAAGTCGCTGCATGATAGTATTGTGATCTCTACCGTGACGTATGGAAGCAAGGCATGGATCTTGCAAGACGGGAACAAGTCAAGAGTGAGAGCAGTGGAAATGAGTTACTTGAGAGGAGCATGTGGAGTGACGTGGAGGGACAGGTTGACGAATGAAGAAGTGAAGGAACGATGTGGGGTGGATGTGGATGTGGTTGAGAAGATTAGGAGAAATACACTGAGGTGGTTTGGACATGTGGAGAGAATGGAGAATGAAAGACTGACTAAGAGTGTGTATGTGGGTGAGGTGGAGGGAGGGCGAGGGAGGGGTAGACTGAGGGTGAGGTGGAGGGATGGAGTTGAGAGGTATATGAGGGAGGGGGGGGTGAGTTGGGGAGAGGGTAGTCAAATGGTGGGTGACAGAGCTACTTGGAGGCGTTTTGTCTGCGGCCACCCTTTGCGGGATTAGGGCGTCAGGCTATAGATAGATAGATAAATAGTGTGTGTGTGTGTGTGTGTGTGTGTGTGTGTGTGTGTGTGTGCCCTAAATTCCTTCCATCTTTTGTCATGACACTGAGCGACACACCCACTTTTTAAGCATTTTCAGACATTCGTGTTAGACAAAGCAAAACGTATTGGTATGGGATTGTTATTCATTCCAAAAGCATACAAGTTTATTCCTTCTGAATCTTAACCAGGTTAGGAAATGTGAGTGATTAGTGTGTGAAGGTATGTCATAGTCTTGTTTTGACCCGTCACGTCCTGAGGTTTTCCGCACCTCCGACATCCCCCAGTCCCGAGGTATTTTTGAAAAAAAAATTTTTGGCTAAAACCTTCGCTTTTGGTGAGAAACATCGAAAATTCATAGAGAAATCACTCACCTGAGGTTTAAAATACTCAATTCAGGTAGGAGTTCCTCCTTACCTGACTGGGTTTTCTAACAAGCTGGCACCAGAGAAAACGAGTTCTATGGGAAGGTAACTATTTTATCCACTCATAAACAGTATTTATTTATTTACTTGGTACGAATGCATGTGTAGTATGAGATTATATTGGTTTTCAAGCAGTAATAAAGGCATTATAATCATTGTTTCACTCACAAACTAATCACCATACCTGACCTTTTTTTGCCACATTACCTGATCATTATTTCTGGCTGTTTCTTCTTCTAATGCTATGTAAACATTGTCCTCCACATTGTCATCGATTGGGGAATCACTCTGGCCCTGAATGTCTTTACTAGCCAGGTCACTGGTAACAGGTGAATTGCCGAGACAATGGCGTGAGGGGGGGAGGGGGGAGGTTATGCGGTGTAAGGCATTATCCCTGCTTGGCATCTTGTAGAGGAATAGAGGAAGGTGTCCTGTGTATACGTACGAAAAATCACGCGCGAAAATTGAAAATTGTGCAAATTAGGGACCTTGCAATTGCACAACGTACTGGTACGTCGCCAGGACTGGCAAATGCAATCGTTGCAACGTACCCATACGTCGACAGGACGGGGCGGGTTAATTGACTTCGGAGATTTCGTAACACAATATCCATAGTGATCAATTTTACACACTGTAATTCATGATCCTGTTGTGCGTTAAGGGCGGACACTATATTGAAATTAAAATCATAAAAAAATCACGATACTGGAAGTGTAAACATTTTAATATCATGACCAAAAACTGGTAGTAGCCTAATATTCCTCAGCCACATTCCATATGTCGTACTTCTGTAAATCTTGGCCAATAATTTTAATCTTTTTATTTGGTATCCTTTGTTAGTCTGTAGTTGTTGCTTGTTTAATTACTTACTGGTACTTAATTAATTAACGTCATCCAGTCGTGATGGCTGGAATAAGGGTTGTAGTGAAGATAATGATGATATAACCAGTCTGATTTCATTTGTTTCAGGTGGAACCACTAAGCTGGATGCTGTGGCCAACATTCATCTCCAACACTCCACGCCAACCAACTGAGTAAATAGAGATGAAACTGAGCAGTTGACAGAGAAAAAAAGGAAAAGGAAAAGAAAAAAGGAGAAATCAGTTAACAACGAAGTAATGTCGCCTTTGATACTTCAAAAACAATCTTCTTCTTTCACTGCTGGACCTATTCACTAACTGAAGTATTATTACATCTACTGAGTTTATCAAACACTTTTTTTTTTTCAAGATACAAAAACTTTTTGTGCAAAGATTATAAATTTATGTTTCTTCCGTTAAAAAAAATGTTTGAGAATTGTAAACAATAATAATCACCTCCTCTCTGAATGCTAACCTAAATTGGCATATCTGACATAGAGTGACTGCTTACTTGTGTGGAGTAAAGAGAAATCTCACAGAACTATGCATTTTAGACCACGGACTAATGACCAACAGCTGGAGGCTAATAATGCTTAAATGTTCTTTAATATCAAGACAGAAGGTTTTATATTTTTGTGACCAGTAGTGCCTAATGAAATATCTGGACATTCTTAGTTTTGCAGATGGACGGATATGGAATGAGACTTTGAAGGCGTGCACTAACTTTCATAACTCTTGTAACCTGTCAGAGAAGAAAAAAGAAATTTGTAAAAGCATTCCAATCTTTTCACTGATGATGTATAAGAATGATGAAGAAGCAATGAATTGACAAAAATATATGTTCAGACTGGGGAAAAAAGTAGAAAGTAGGTTATAACGGGAATTATGCAACAGAACTATTCATCACGGAACATAAACACGTGAATCATTCACCCTTACTAATGATGTGGATGTGTATGGAGGACTGTGTGACTGTCAAGAAAAGCACCCAGACCACAACCGTCGATTTAATGATCCTGTTTCTATATCAGTTTCAAGTATAGACAGGCTTGGGTAAGTAGATAATTTCCAAATGCCGCATTGTAGGACTAGGAAGGATGGTATAATCAAGTCTGTATCCGTACACATATCTTCCTTATATTAGAAAACAATGTTTTTTTTTTTATTTTTTCTTATGGTTACTTTCCCACCTACCAAAACTTTTTTGTGTGCGTAGTAGATCGTTAGGTGAATATCCTTGTAACAAAAGTTATGGAAAGAGACAAGTGTAGGCAGTGTCAGTAAGTTTTAGAAAAACTCGACGTTATGAAACAATTAGATACACGTCAAAAAACTGAACGAAATATCCACAGTCTAAATGGATTGGACAGAGTGAATTTAAACTTACAGGAAGTACAATGGACATTTTAGAATATAATCAAGGAGCAGAAAACTTACTGTGTTCAACGTTTATAACAGTACTCAAAATGGAGCTAGATGAACTGCCAAAACAGAAGAAATTCTATTGAGAAAGGTAATAGTTTACATACTAATCATGTTGTTTTGTAGAAATTTATGAGCATTAACAGTCTTGCCTTATAGAAGTGGAACTGTATAAGGCAAAATATCTAGATAATGACATAATATACAACCAAATAATGCCAAGATATTGCTATAATATTCCAAAATGTAATAAGATACTAGTATATTATTCCTCAAAATAATGTCGATAATACTTCTATATTTCACAAAACAGTGCCAAGTAATCATGTCAGAAATAGTCTAGAAAACTGTAATAAAACTGCATTGCTATTCCATACAATTATGCCAGGGTACCAAAATAAAATTTGAGCAAGGCATTCTGTTCCATGAAGTACAAAGAAAATGAGAATTAAGACCTTAGTTCAGATCCACTACCTTAACCTTAGGGTATGCAATCAAACAAGAAAGACAACCATAGTGCAAATTCACCTTAACTGACAGGCGTGCAACAACGTGGTCTCCCTTAACCAATCGGCGTGCAATAAAGCTGGGTGGCAGTAAGGATGGTGTGGGTAGCGAGAGGTGAGGCCAAGGGGACCAGGACCTTATTGGCTCCTTCGTCATGTTGTCTCTTCTTTGCCATCACTGTTGTCAGCGCATCGTTTGATTTCGGTGAGTTTAACATCTAGTTTAAGTAATTTTAACTGTAAGCTAAGTAGTTTAAAAGCAGCAACAAAATAAGTCCATATACAAGGTAAATATGGTATCAACAAGTAGACACCACACTGCACGTACCATCAAAAAACACATTCAGCCCTCATTTTTTTTTTTTTTTAAATCTTACCACCCCTCATGGGAAAAAATTGAGATTATGAGACTGAAACACCCCCAAACTAATTGAAATAATCTAAAAATGATCAAGGTGATTGCAGGTGTACATAATGCTGTTGAAATGTTCATCCCACTAGGGCTTTTGCTTTGCTTAGTAAGCAGGCTTGCTGGTTGGAGTATTTCTCTATCGGTTCTTTTTCTAGCAACATTGCCATATACTTGTCATTTTGAGTTTTCTTTTATTGTGAAGGTCTCGTTAATGCAATGGGATATGATATTTCTATTGTGGTAATTCTTTGTAAATCCAAAGAACATTAAACTCAAAAACATAGAGAATGCATACTTCTGCCAACGCCAATGACATTAATGAGTTGCTGGTGTAATTTCACTTTCCTCCCAAAATAAGCACTTTTACGGTCTCACGTAGTCAGATATTTCTACGGTCTTAGTCTGCCCTGTTACTCATTATGAGAGATTGATTACTTCTATCACCGCCAAGAAAACTTTTTATTTATTTTAGTTTCTGGATTTGGATTCACCTCAAAGTCTAATGAAATATTCCTTGACCCACTGCCCACATTCCTACCAGATTTAATTGAAATTGGGTAACAAGTTATGATTTCTTGTATGTAAACAGAATAACGGCTGAGAAGGGTGAATACGTAACCTCCATCCTTCTGTAACTGGCTGAGGTAATGAAAATAAAATGTACATCATTTGGTCACAGCAATAGCCTCCCTCTTGATTGAATGTGGGAACATTACCTCTCATAACTGTTAGCCTTGTATTTATAAATCATACGTAAATCATTCCACTCTCTTTATGGCAATAATTTGTCCAGTGCTAGACTTCGAATTATATTTTTCGATGTTCAGCGATGGTAGAATTAGTATACAATCTCTATGTGGTAGAAATTTGGGTAATGGAGTTGCTCATTACCTAACCTTTCAAAGTCTTTTTTTTTGGTGTGATGATTTCAACTCTGGCTTGGTTGGCCCTACCTGTTTAGGATTGGATGATAAAAAATAGAAACTTAACATAATACAAAATATTTTCAGTGAGATATTGAAATTTTTGTGGCTGGTATAAGCGGCGTGAATTAGAGGTAGATGGGAATCTCACCTGAGATGCTAAAAAAGTATCTACGTTCCCACCATCGATGTTTCCTTATGACCACTGAACCCTGATAGAAAATTACTTGTATTATTAGGTAAGGCTATGGCATCTACATTTTTATCATTAGTTGAGTAAATAAAAGAGGAAATGGACTACTGACCCCATCCACCCACACGGTCCAAAGTCCAGGTGTGGGACCAGGGATCCATTGCTGAACAACTGTGGCCAGTGGCTATGGCAGTGGCCTTGGGGCACCCTGCCAGGACAGCTACTGGGACACCCTTCAAGCACACATTGGCACTGTAACTCTCTTGCCACTTTACATCCACTGATAGGGCACCCTCCTGGGGCAGGACTCCCAGGTTTGGGCCCCTCTTGATTGGGCAAAAGTGGCAACCTGAGAACTGCAGTGCCCTGTGCCCTTTGGCACAGATCCGAGCCCCATCCCATCCGGGTCCCAAAACTGTGCTAGTGGAGACCACAACACCTACACCTCCCCCTTTCACCTCCCCCACCCCCCAGGCCCACCACTTG
Source organism: Coenobita brevimanus (assembly GCF_032717465.1). Taxonomy (NCBI): domain Eukaryota; kingdom Metazoa; phylum Arthropoda; class Malacostraca; order Decapoda; family Coenobitidae; genus Coenobita; species Coenobita brevimanus. Next base: position 19,585,859 of record NC_136975.1, on the reverse strand, counting down.
CTAGTGGGGCCAAAGTTTTTATGTCCTTCCTGGCACCAACCTCTGTGATGCAGTGAGATATGTTGTGTGGTATGTAAGATGCATGTTAAGTAGCGCATAAGATAATTAGCAAAGTGTTTGGGAGGGTATGCTGGTGTACTCTTCGTGTTAGTGTAACACTGAAAAAGGTCAGCAAAAGGTGAGTCAGGGTATCCTCATGGCTAGTGCAACAGGAACGCCAACTCTCCTTATCACCATCATTCCTATCCTGCTCGGGAGTACCACCCTGATCAACTGGTGCTACAGTAAAGTTGATCTCGCTGGAGGTTCTCTTGAGGGGGTGGGGGAATATTGTTATTTGGGGGGCGTGTTATGTGGCTAGGCTAAAGAGTGGTTGGAGGAAGTTCAGGGAGCTGTTGCCTCTCCTAACACTGACAGGGCTCACTTTTGGTGCTAAGGGATCGTTGTATGTGGACTGTGTTGGGAATGTAATGATGTACACTAATGAGACTTGGGCAGTAAAGGAAGAGGATGTTAGTAGGCTCAAACGTATAGAAATGGCAATGATTAACTGAATGTTTAATGCATCCATGAATGCAACACCTGTGGGGGGAAGGGCTAGAACTACGATTGAGGAGTTAAGGGGAAGGATTGCACTTGAAAGTATTGGTGTTGTGATGAAGGATAGGTCGAGATGGTTGGAGCATAGGATGGAGAATGACAGCTGAGTGTCGAATGCGAGAAGTGTGAGCGTTGGAGGTAAGGGTGCGAGAGGCATACAAAAAAAAAAGAAAAAAAAAAGGGATCATAGAGTGTGACATCTGGAGAGGCTGCCAGAGACTGAACAGCATGGAGACACGCTATTAGGTGATCAAGGACGGCGCGTGCAAGCATGTTGGGGCTTTATAAACGATACGATACGATGCGATGTTTCAGCCTCATTTATTTTTACCAATTCAACTTTGTAAGGTACAAAACACATCAGACTCTAGCTTATGACCAAGGCAAAAGTGTATCAGCACCGTTGTCATATATGTATTTTCTTGACTCGGGCTAATTCACTGGCAAGTAAAAGGACATTTTCGCTTAATTTAGTGTATTTCTATAGAAAACAACATGTAGTTATATATGGTGGCTCAGAGCTTTTCCTGTGAAATCAATTAATTTTATCGTAGTTTAGTCACCACGCCTGCACTTTCATAGCCATTCATTATACCAGTCTGTTTTTAGATATGGTCAGTACCTTCCATATTCTCAGTCTATTAAAATGGCTTGTTTCAGTTATCTGTTCATTATGTCTCAGAATAACTGAAGTTCAGATGTGACCATTTCATTCAAGTGTAGAAATGTGCCATGTGCAATATTGCATGATATAATTTATATCCCTGCCAGAGGAGAAGACTCGTAGGAACGTATATCATTTTTCATAGTAGAGAAAAAATTTGTAACATATGGAATGCTCAACTCAGAAACTCAGAAATATAGTGATGACTTTCAACTTTATTATTATTATTATTTTTTTTTAGATTTTAGATTAACATTTCAACCCACATACTGAATGTCTTGGTTTCTGTTGCTAGCGACGGGTCATTTGCATTGATGTTCAGCAAGATAATCCCAGCTGGTAGATATTAGAGTGCTGCCATACTTATTTTGAGTTACTTAAAAACTCTGAAAGTGCAATGACATAATTTAGTAATTCTGATTTCTAGTAGAAGACAGTTACGTTGGCGGGGTTTAAGCATAGGTTTAACGGCTACTATGTTGGCTGTTCTCTGTACTAATGTCTGTGGACGTTCCCTTGTGTGCGCAGTGGTGCAACCAGAGTTTGGTGAGCAGGCCAGCGAGCTGAACGTGACGACCTTCGTTGGGCAGACCGGCAGACTACCATGCACCGTTAGACACCTCGCAGGCAAGAGGGTCAGTAACTTCGTCCACTGTTTTGCATGTTGTATTACGTTATACTGATTTTTGCCTGCACAAAAAAAGTACCATCACGAGCAGATGTTTGCGGAACATCCCCTGCTAGCATTAAATTTGTGATAATTTCTCAGTCCTCCCCGAATGTCAGTAAGTATTCTTCTTTCCTATACTTCTTACTGCCATCCTTCAGGTATACTAATTATTCATGAAATGACTTACAGTGGCACAACCAGCAGGGCAGATTCAGTGACGCTTTGACTGTGGTAGTAGGGTTGTGGTCAGTCCCAACACATATAATTTGTCATGCTGAACTACCATATATTTATTTCCTCTGGAGGTGTATGTCTGTGGCCAGTTGCTCATTTACTTTGTCTCGAATTTGTCTCGAACCCAGTGATTTCTTGTTAACTACCGTTAGACACCAAGCTGGCAAGTGTACAGTATATGTTGTGTCATCTTTCAATTGTTTTAACTTACTTTATTGTGCATTGGATATGTGCTGCTTTTTTCAGTATTTCCTTTGTAGCTCAAATGCAAGAGTGCTATAGTTGCGGCGCACGAGTCTGAGGTTGTCATTATCGTATCCATGCAATCTACCATTCCAAAGTGCGTCCAATTTCGTATCATATTATACACGAATCATATTATTATGCAAGAATATATGAGGTGCTCTGAGCCAGAAGGGCGACTGTGCTTTTTGCTTATTTTCGGTAATTAGTTGTTAAACTTTGACATACCGGTAGCTAATTATACTGTACAATGGTAAAATCATACTTATATGCATTTTAGTGTTTAGCTTGAAAGTGCTAGCCAAGACGATTAGAATGGTGTAAACATGACATGTTTAAAGGATATTACAGTTTGGTTATTAGATGTCAAAGCAAATAAGCAAAATGCACGGTCACCCCTCTGGCTTGTAGCGCCTCATATTATACACGAATATTATATTACACGAACATATTATACAGTAATCACATGCGTATCATATTATATACGAAACTGGATGCACTGTTGAGGGGTAGGTTCCCAGGACACGATAATAACAACCTCAGAGTTGTGCGCCACGACTATGATAAATGCGGTATATTTTTTTTGCATTTTGCATTACGTCGTATATATATATATATATATATATATATATATATATATATATATATATACATGCACCCTCTTAGTCAGTCTTTCATTCTCCATTTACTCCACATGTCCAAACCACCTCATTGTATTTCTCCTAACCCTCTCAATCACATCCACATACATCCCACAACGTTCTTTCACTTCTTCATTCGTCAACCTGTCCCTTCATGGCACTCTACATGCTCCTCTCAGGTAACTCATTTCCGCTGCTCTCACTCTTGACTTGTTCCCCTTTAGCAGGATCCATGCCTCGCTTCCATACGTCAGCGTAGGGATCACAATACTATCATGCGGTGACTTTGTAACTTCCATACTCACCTCTGCATGATAGTATTGCGATCCCTACCCTGACGTATGGAAGCGAGGCGTGGACCTTGCTAGAGGGGAACAAATCAAGAGTGAGAGCAGTGAAATATATATATATATATATATTTCACTGCTCTCACTCTTGACTTGTTCCCCTTTAGCAGGATCCATGCCTCGCTTCCATACGTCCGCGTAGGGATCACAATACTCTCCTCCAGTGACTTTGTAACTTCCATACTCACCTCTGCATGATAGTATTGCGATCCCTACCCTGACGTATGGAAGCGAGGCGTGGACCTTGCTAGAGGGGAACAAATCAAGAGTGAGAGCAGTGAAAAAATATATATATATATATATATATATATATATATATATATATATATATATATTTCTCTGATCTCTCTCTTTATTTGTGCACCCTCTCGCGAGCTCCAGATATATATATATATATATATATATTTCACTGCTCTCACTCTTGATTTGTTCCCCTCTAGCAAGGTCCACGCCTCGCTTCCATACGTCAGGGTAGGGATCGCAATACTATCATGCAGAGGTGAGTATGGAAGTTACAAAGTCACTGCATGATAGTATTGTGATCCCTACGCTGACGTATGGAAGCGAGGCATGGATCCTGCCAAAGGGGAACAAGTCAAGAGTGAGAGCAGTGGAAATGAGTTACCTGAGAGGAGCATGTGGAGTGCCATGAAGGGACAGGTTGACGAATGAAGAAGTGAAAGAACGTTGTGGGATGTATGTGGATGTGATTGAGAGGGTTAGGAGAAATACAATGAGGTGGTTTGGACATGTGGAGTAAATGGAGAATGAAAGACTGACTAAGAGGGTGTATGTAGATGATGTGGAGGGAGAGAGAGGGAAGGGGAGACGGAGGATGAGGTGGAGGGATGGAGAGGTATATGAGGGAGGGGGGAGTGAGCTAGGGGGAGGGCAGTCAAATGGTGGGTGATAGAGCGACTTGGAGGCGTTTTGTCTTGGCCACCCTTTGCGGGATTAGGGCGTCGAGCTATAGATAGATAGATTGATAGATATATGAGAGAGAGGGGGGGTGAATTAGCACTAAAGTTTAACAATTGCTGAGTGTTTTGAAGAAATCATCTGGGCAACATAAAGTTATGAAGACATCATTTGGGCAAAGTAAAGATGCAGACCAGTACAAGTTAGAGAGAGAGAGAGAGAGAGAGAGAGAGAGAGAGAGAGAGAGAGAGGTAGAATTTTATTATCCCATTAGCGGTTATGTTGACCGTTTGCCGACAGAGTATTTTATTCAGCTTTGAAATGACCCGAACATCAAGCTCTTATTTTCCATCGTAGTATATTCTCCACTTCTTTAGCAAATAGTTTTTCTTTCGGCTACTAAACGTTTTATTAAGGTAAATCAAAACATCTTACAGTGCAGCGGGCAGAAACAAAGTCGCCTATTTTAACAAAAATAATTTTAGTATTGAAATTAACGTCTGGCAGTTTTACACATTTGGGGAAGACGTCACATGGCATGGTCAGTCTATTAATTCGTGTTGCCGATAGAGAACTGATTATTTCTAACCTGGTTTGGTGTGTCATCAGCAATTCCGTTTTCAGATAATTATATTCTTGCAGACGCTGGGCGATTATACTTAATGAAGGAGGGACACCAGAAGACTTTGTGTAGCTTATGGATAACAGACCATGAATACCCAGCAATTCTTCAGTAATCCAGTAAATAGCTGAGTAATAACTTCATCTATGGACTTAGGTTGTGGGAATCGCAGATGTATATGAACAGAATCACCAGGCAAAACACAAACGTTATGGTGAAATTGATATTTACTGCCAGACGTTTCGGAATGACCCTATTCCATGTTCAGAACCAAGTCCATAAAACGAAAAATATAAACAGTGAATGATTTTATCACGTGACCAGTCCTTATACCAATACACTGAAAGTACGTTTCCGAAGTCCATTAAATTTCCACAATTAACCCCTGACTAAAAAAAAAAAAAAAAAAAAAAGGAAGAAGACGAACTAAAATGAACTAGTCTGTACGGGTTGCAATAGTTTTCTGATTCTTAGAAAATTGGGGACAGGACTAGAATGAAAGTTTTGAAACAGTCGTATACAGGAAGCCAACCTTCACTGGAGAATGCATGAAATTTTCTTCCTTCCTCTCTTTGCTTTACAAATGTAATCTAATCTGCACTCTTACCCACAGAGTATATGAGTTATGTTGGAATAATTTTCATCTTGATAATGGCCCTAGATACTATAAGGAATTGTTATAAAAATAAATACTCCAAAAAGATTCACAGAAACAATGTTAAAAGTGGCAGCTGACCGAAAATAAAAATAAAAATAGAATTTGGAGCTGAGATTTTTACATAATAAACTATATTATATAAAGATCATTATGGCCAAGTTTGAAGGTGATTGAATCAGAACTTTTGTATAGGCCCTCATTCTTTTTTTCTTTTTTTTTTTGTGAGAGCCGTTTTGAATACTTCCTATACTTGTTATAGCTTTCCTTGTATTTATATTATATCCCGTTTCTCTTATGCAATATAATATATAACTATTCTTCATTTGTAAACGGTGTTTTGCCGATTGCTCTACTCTACATGTCTACTGAATATTTTTTATTAGAGACTGAGGAAATATATATATGTATATTTTTTTTTAAGTATAAGAGATATTAAAAGATAATAATACGTCATTAGATTGGTGTTTCTGTGTGAAATTATACTACATCTATTGTTCTTTTGAATACTGCAAACCGTTTGGGAATACCTTCACAGGTTATGAAGTTATACCATATTGTTATCAAATAACTTACATTTTGAGAAATCAGCAATTGAAGTTTTCACACATAGCCATAGTTATTCAACCAAAACTATTGTATGTGTTTGATATGGTGTATCTAAGTTGTGTGCAGCTTGTTCTGAGTATATAGCACCTGGTCCCATCCTTTTCCAAGGACATTAGGCACTTGAGGGTGCAGGTGTCATAAGGCCCACGTGACTCATTATTGTCAGACAGGTGTAATTATAGGTGTTTTATAAGTGTTGGATTGTCATAATATTTTAGCATAGTTATCCCTGATCACAGTTTTCTTTGAGGGAGGCATTTACAAAAAATGTAATTTTTTGACCCAGATTATGATATTTTTGTCAAGATGCCCCTCTTACGATGCTTGATTATTGAATTATGTAATTTAATTTCAGTTTGTATGCTAATGAATTTAGAGTGCTATGTAATGTAAGAAAACTCTGGAATATTATGGATGTCTGTGATTTGGGAACTTGTTGCTACGAGTATGTGGTAGATCATTCGAGTATCATGCCTACATGTCACTTAATTTTATTTAAAACTTAAAAAAAAAATCAGAATTTATTTACAACACTATTGCTACACACCTACAAGCTTCAATTGTTAATCTGTTTTCGTGTGTCAGCTGTAGGGGGACATTTGTAGATAACACAAAAAGACATTAAAGACACTAATACATAAACGTTTGTTTTGTTCACTTCCAACAGGCCAATCAGTAACTAATCCAGCATACTTAGCATTATGCGGCCATTCAAAACAGCATAATTACTCCTTCATGCAACATAACTACTGACCCTGGAGGCAGCAGCAATGATACAGAAGCATGGAAGCAATAATCATTTCAGAGAAAGTTAAAGAAGTACTGCATGAGGGCTTTTCAATCAGCATCTTCAAAGTGCCACAACTTAAGTTTCTTTGGAGGGTCCACAGACCTCACTGGAGCAATAAAACAGGTTAATATAATAAGATCATGATCAGAGGAGCCCAACGGAGAGGAAAGATATGCAACATAAGAAGAAGGATTATTTGTAAGAAATAGGTCGGTTATGTTGGAACTCTCCAAGGTGGTCAGGGATATGGGAAGGGTACTGTACAATATGCTCAAGGTCATTAAGGATAGGAAAGATGTAGGCTTGTTCACAAGGTGGATCAGTGAAAGGAGAGGCGAGTCAAAAATGGTGGTGAACATTGAAATCTCCTTGAATTGAGATTTCGGAGAAAGGAGAAATGGATAGGGTGTGTTCCTTCGTTGAAGTAAGATGCTTGAAGAATTTTTCACAGTCAGTAGAATTAGGCGATAAGTAAACAGCACAAATATATTTAGTCAGACAACAAAAGGAAAGCTGAAGGCAAAGAGTAGAGAATTCAGAAGAATGAAGTTCAGGAACACAAGAGCTAGATGAGTCATTGCTTACAATTACACAACAGCCACCTTTGGCATTGAAATGAGTATAGAGTATATAGGAGGATACAGAGAAAGGTTTGCTATCAGTTGCCTCAGACAACTGAGTCTCAGGAAGAGAAGGTGAGGTTTAGAGAAGGAAGGTGGTGCTCAACAGAGAGAAAGTTAGAAGAAAGGCAACGAATGTTGCAGAAATGAAGAGGAAGTGAATCAGGCAGTGTTTCCAGGCAGCTCGTTGAGTCATCACCAGGAGAGGGGCGGATGATGGGGGCATTTAGGTCCCCCCCGCCCCGGGACTCCGAGGTTTGGTTAAAAAACACCATTTTTGGTTAATATTGAATAGGAAGTGTAGTGTGTAATGTGCAGGTAGTTTGGTGTTGACAGTTAGAGAAACTTGTATAGGATAGTATGCTGGTCTACTCTCTGTGATACTGAAACGCTGAAAAGGTTAAGCAAAAGGGGATGTTCAGGAACTATATTGATGTTTTTCCAGCGGATGATCCACTTTCATGAACGTGGCACCTGCTCATTCCTGCCGCCTGATTAGTTGGTTTCAATTTCCTACCTGAAGTATCATATTTACAAAAAACAATTGTACCTTATATTCCAGGTCTCATAAATGTTGTTATACATTGTCATTGTACTATACAAACAGACATGAAACGAGTATGTATCTGTTCTTCATCCAAACGGACAATGAATTTGAGGAAGTTGAATTTTAAGTGAAATATTTATTGCTGTAAAAGGTACAGTGTTGTTACATCTCTACTAAATAATTAAATTTTATATATATATATATATATATATATATATATATATATACATATATATCCATATATATATATACATATATATATATATATATATATATATATATATATATATATATATATATATATATATATATATATATATATATCTATTGCCAGACGCCTCAATCCCGTTTGGGGTGGCCACAAACAAATCGCCTCCAAGTCGCCCTGTCCCCAGCCATTTCACTCCCCTGCTCCCAACTCACCCCCCCTCTCTCATATACCTCTCCACCCCATCTCTCCATCTCATCCTCGGCCTCCCCCTCCCTCTTTCCCCCTCCACCTCACTCACATACACTCTCTTCGTCAGTCTTTGACCCTCCATCCTCTCCACATGGCCAAACCACCTCAGTGTGTTCCTCATAACGCTTCCTATCACATCCACATCAACACCACAACGCTCCTTTATATCCTCATTCGTCAGCCTGTCTCTCCATGTGACTCCACAGGCTCCTCTTAAATAACTCATTTCCACGGCTCTCACTCTTGACTTGTGTCCTTCCAACAACGTCCAAGCTTCACTTCCGTACCTTAGAGTTGGTATCACAATACTGTCATGTAGTAACTTTTTCACTTCCATGCTCACTTCCCTGTTTCTTATCACTGCTTTCAAAGAACCAGCAACCTTTCTTCCCTGCTGTACCCTTTCAAGCACTTCATCCTCCAAACCTCCATCCTTACTCATCACACTACCCAAGTACTTAAACGTACTCACATTTTCCAATTCCTCACCATCCAACCTCGCTGTACATTCACTGACTTCACCTCTCTCAAAGACCGTCACTTTACTCTTCCCTACATTCACCTTTAGATTCCGTTTCTTACACACTCTCTCAAACTCATCCACCAAGCCTTGCAGCTCCCCTTTCGTCTTCACTCAACAACACAGTATCATCTGCAAGCAACAGTACAGGGAGTTTCCAAACACTATCCTCTCTCACCAGGGCCACTCCAACATCCACTACCCTACCTTGTACCTCTTTTATTACCCCATCCATGTACAGATTGAACAAACATGGAGACATGACACATCCCTGTTTCAACCCAACTTTCAAAGAGAAAAATTCACTTAGTTCACCATCCACACGCACTGCAGCCTTCGCACCATCGTACATACTCTTCACAGCATTCAACAACTTCCCATCTATTCCATATATTCTTAACACTTTCCACAATCCTTGTCTATCCACCCTGTCATATGCTTTCTCCAAATCCATGAAAGCCGCATACAACTTCTTTCCCTTCTCTAGAAACTTTTCCACTAAAGATCTGAGAATGAATATCTGATCTACACAACCTCTTCCCTTCCTAAAGCCTCCCTATTCTTCTCCAACTAATTTCTCTGTTCTTTCTCTAACTCTGTCAATAAGTATCCTACCATACATTTTTCCTATTATACTAAGAAGACAAATGCCCCTATGATTACCACACACTTCTTTTTCCCCTTTTCCTTTGTACAAGGGAATAATTATACCTGACTTCCAATCCTCCGGGACTCTACCTTCCTCCCAGGCCAATCTGCACATCTTCCACATCCATTCTACTACTATCTCTCCCCCATGCTTCAGCATTTCACCACACACTCCATCAATTCCTGGGGCTTTCCCTGATTTAACTTTCTTCATTGATTCCACAACTTCTATCCTACTGATTTCTTCCTGTCTTCTCACCTCCCTCCTTCTTCCAGCCATTCCCCAGCCACTTATACTCGCATTACTTCCATCCTCCACGTTCAACAATTCCTTAAAGTGTTCTCTCCATCTGCTCACTTTTTCTCCCTTCTCCACTAGTAATCTACCATTTTTATCTTTCACTCCCCTGCTAACTTCACTTCCACCCTGTCTTACTCTTTTCACCTCTTTCCAGAACATTTTCTTACAGTCCCTCCACTTTACACTCAAATTCCTTCCAAATTCCTCATCCACTCTTTTCTTACTCTCTCTTACTAATCTTTTCACCTCTCTCTTTCTTTCTACATATAACTCTTTCTTCCGCCTCTCAACTTCTTCCACGCCCCTATTTCTCATTCATTCATTGTATGGTTTCTTCTTTTGTGCCACAGCCCGTTTCACCTCTTCAGTCCACCACGCTGTTCCTTGCACCCCCCTCCGTCTTCTCTTCCTTCCACACACCACATCACATGCTGCACATATTTCTTCTTTAAATATTCTACACACACCTTCCACGTCCCCCATCTGCTCCAACTCATATTTGCCCAATCGTTCCTCCACTTCTCTCTTATACTCTATATATACTCTATATCTATCTATCTATCTATCTATCTATCTATCTATATCTATATCTATATCTATCTATCTGTCTATCTATATCTATCTATCTATCTATATCTGTCTATCTATCTATATCTGTCTATCTATCTATCTATCTATATCTATCTCTCTCTCTATATATATATATTGCAAGTGTATATATATATATATATATATATATATATATATATATATATATATATATACACACTTGCAGATATACTTCCGGATAATATGGGCAAAGGTAGCGAGGCAATGGAGTAGGTGTGATCCATAATGAAGTCTTGCAAGACAAGACAAATTATTTTTTCCCTCCTGGCCGTCTCTCGTGTCCCCGCTCCCTCCTCTGTAGCGACTGTTCCATTCGCTTTTCCACTTTCACCACTTTATCACTGACAAAACTGCTAATTTACTTAGAACGGTACTATTGTCCAATGTAACAAGTGTCTAAATATTAAGATATCTTTTATTTGCACTTACCAAGCTAAATGCATTTTTTTTTTTTTTAATATAGGGAGATGCAACAACTCTGTACCTTTTACAACAATAAATGTTTCAATTCAAATTCAACTTCCTCAAATTCATTATCCGTTTGGGTGAAGCAAAGATATATACTCGTTTCATGTCTGTTTGTTTAGTACAATGACAATGCAAAACAGCATTTGTGAGAATTGGAATATATAAGGTACAGTTGCTTTTTGTAAATATGATACTTCAGGAATGAAATTGAAACCAACTATTCACGCAGCAGGAGTACGCAGGTGCCACATTTATGGAAATGGATCATCCACTGGAAAAAAAATCGAGTATAGTCCCAAGGACCGATGAAACGGGAGCTACAGCACTCCCTGTCACCAGCTTTCCATCCACTTTAGGAGTATCGCCCTGCTCCATTTGTGATACTGTCTACATTCAGTGTCTTAATATAAAGTTTGATCATCAGAAGATTAAATATTTGACTGAAAACTTCATATATATATATATATATATATATATATATATATATATATATATAGTGGACAGCCGCCATTAGGTGACCGAGGCCGACACATGCAAGCATGTTGGAGCCTTTAAAAACGAAACGAAACGATATATATATATATATATATATATATGTACAGTACCCTCGCATCCAGTACGGTATTTTTGTCAGTCAGTACTGCCGTACTGGACTAAGTCTGTACTGGACAAACGACAGACCTTATGGGAAAAATGAATAATGTCAGACAAGCCTTGAAAAAGTCTCCTCTGAATTCAGCTTAACTACGTTTTGAAACAGCTAAGATATTACCAACCTTTAATGTGAGTGGTGATGGACTTGGGGGGGAAGAAGTCCTACTGACCCCCTGATGGAAGGCCTTCAGGACCCTGAGGAGGCCTCTCTGCCTCAACCTCCCTCATAAATCCCTCATAGTCAGACACTGACATCATCGTCTTCGTCATCAGGGGAAAGTGCAATACTGCAATGTGACTGGCACACGACACGAGTCACGAGGAAGACATACTGGACTGGCGCGGCAGTACTAGGGAAATGTTCCTTGGTGTTTGCCATCTTCCCGCGCCCGGGTGGGTAATAGTACTGGAAGCGGAACGTCAGTACTAGAAAATAACACTTTGGATTTGGCCCACTTTGCCTGACCAATCTGTACTAGCCCAACAAATCCGTACTACAGTAATGAATTAATTTATTTTTTTGCCGACCATACTGGATGAGAATAGTATTGGACAAATGCATACTGGATGCGAGGGTACTGTAGAGAGAGAGAGAGAGAGAAAGAGAGAGAGAATTAACAACTGAGGATCCAGTAGGGAACCTGATGGCATATATAAAACTGAAGACCAGGACAAGGAGACGATGGATTGGGGCCATGTTCACGATTTATTTCAGTGACGTTTCGAGGAAATTCAACCTCATCATCAGACAAAACTAAAATACATAAAATGAATTAGAAAATTAAGTGTCACCAAAACCTCATTCACAAATTAATAAAAACCAATACAAAGTAAATTAAAAAATGAAGTAGCAGAAAAATAAGAAAAATCATTCACAAAATTACTAAAAATCTAACCTACACACGTCTACACGTGGCAACTACACAAAGCAACTGATCAGTAGACGAAAGTTTATGGAAAAGTAAACTTGGTTGAGCTGTATGAGACGGCTGAGTCAAATCACAATGAGTCAGTGGGTAAATAATTTAATGGAAGAATCATAGGTATTCAGTGAAGGCATAAGTCATGTATAAACAATGAATCCGCTAATCTAAGACTAATTTTATCATTATTCGTCATTATAATCTCAAAATCATCCAGATCAAATGCATGCAGTCAAGTATTGCATTTTTTTGCTTAACAATAACTATTATAAAGAAGTTGATGGGGTTGCAATGGGTTCTCCTTTGGGTCCTACCTTGGTTAATGTATTTCTTTGTCACCATGAGGTGTCATGGCTTAAAGATTGCCCTGCTCATTTTAAACCATTGCTGTACCGTAGATATGTTGACGTCTGTTTTTTGTTATTTAGGCAGTCTGAGCATGTAAATGATTTTTTGAGTTACATTAATCATAATCACCCTAATATTGAATTTACTGTAGAAACAGAGGAAAATAGAAGGCCTCCTTTCCTTGATGTTTTAGTCCAACGACATGACACAAGTTTCAGTGCCTCTATTTATACGAAGAGTACCTTTACAGGACTTGGTCTTATTTTTTTGTCTTTTGTACCCAGGGTCTTTAAATTCAACTCCATTGAGACTTTGTTATTCAGGTATTATAACCTTTCCTTGGATTGGAATTTGTTCCATTTAGAAATTACTAGGCTTAGAACATATTTCTTGAATAATAGATATCCTTTGCATCTTTTTGAAAGTACCTTACACAAGTTCCTGGATAAATTATTCATTTGCACTAAGCCTGTGTCTTTAGTTCCCAAACAAGTACTTCATATTAGTCTCCCTTATTATGGGCACAGCAATTTTCTCATCAGAAAGGAATTAAATAAACTGCTTAATGCAGTTTATCCACAGGTTTCATTTAGGTTCATCTTTAAAAATTCATATACTACTGGATCCTTTTTTAGGTATAAGGATAAAATCCCCAAAGCTTTATGCTCTAACTTTGTGTACAAGTTTAATTGTTCCTACTGTAATGCAGGATATATTGGGAGTTCTATTCGAAACCTGAAAATTAGGATGTTTGAACGCAAATGCCTATCATATAGACCCACTTTACCACTCTCAAACCCTCCATTCTCGGAAATTAGGGAACGTTCATTTGTTTCGGGTCATACATTTGATCTGAATGATTTTGAGATTATTATGACAAATAATGATAAAACTAGTCTTATAATAGCGGAATCATTGTTTATACATGACTTAATGCCTTCATTGAATACCTATGATTGTTCCATTAAATTATTTACCCTCTGACTCATTGTGATTCGATTCAGCCGTCTCATACAGCTCAACAAAGTTTACTTTTCCATAGACTTTCGTCTACTGATCAGTTGCTTTGTGTGGTTGCCACGGTGTAGACATGTGTAGGTTAGAGTTTAGTAATTTTGTGAATGTTTTTTTTTTTTTGCTAGTTCATTTTTTAAATTACTTTGTATTGGTTTTATTTATTTGTGAATGAGGTTTTGGTGACTTCATTTTCAAATTCATTTTATGTATTCTAGTTTTGTCTGATGATGAGGTTGGATTTCCTCGAAAGGTCACTGAAATAAATCGTGAACATGGCCCCAGTCCATTGTCACCTTGTCCTGGTCTTCAATTATATATATATATATATATATATATATATATATATATATATGGAGCCTTTGTGGTACAGTGGTAAAGTGTGTGTGTTCATACACTGAAGGACGAGAATTCGTGCCCCGCCAGGGTAATAAACTTTGGGAGCGTTCCTCAGGTCACGTATTGCATTGGCAGACACAAGGGGTGCTGTGGTTGAACCAGTGTCGCTTACTGTAAAGTATGCTTGCACCCAGTCGGCTTACGTGGGCCGATCACACTTGGCTCACAGACTACACACACATCCAGAGCCACTCCAACACTACAATTACACTTACAAGCACTTCTCACCCTACATACAGTCTCTACTAGACAACCTAAGCCACTTGGTAGAGATACATTGGCTGTATCGTCCCCACTATGTTCGGAATAGGCTGGTCCTGCAGTGGAAACTCAAACGGCTGATGAGATTACAATATATATATATATATATATATATATATATATATATATATATATATATATATTCAATACCGAGTCAGGATATTCTAAAAATTGACACAAATTATGTGATGGCGTGAGAAAAGTAATTCAACTGTGGTGCAGATCGAAAAATTGTCTAAGGTCTTGAGTCAAGACTAATGTACATGGTATGGTGTTGTCTCGTGAACTTCTATTCTGGTTTGGATAAAAATTTGCTTTTATGTCGTGTCTTGTGATGGGAACAAGTGACTGGATTTCGCTGGAGATCGATCAAAGTCCAGGGTCATGGGCCTACGTTAACCCGAGGCATCCCATTGACGTTTGGGTATGTCACAACGTTTTGTCACAGGTAGTCCCATAAACGTACTGGTATGTCACGCAATTGCAAGGTTCATAATTTGCACAATTTTCAATTTTCGCACGTGATTTTTGGTACGTATACACGAGACACCTTCCTCTATTCCTCTACAAGATGCCAGGCAGGGAAAATGCCTTACACCACATAACCTCCCTCCCCCGCTCGCCATTGTCTCGACAATTCACCTGTTACCAGTGTCCTTGCCAATAAAGACATTCAGGGCCAAGGTGATTCCCCAGTTGATGACAATGTGGAGGACAAAGTTTACATAGCATTAGAGGAAGAAACAGTCAGAAATGATGATCAGGTAATGTCGCCAAAAAAGGTCAGGTATGTTGATGAGTTAATGAGTGCTTATAATGCCTATATTACTGTTTGATAACCAATGTACTCTCGTACTATATATAAATTCGTACCAAATAAATAAATAAATACCGTTTATAAGTGGTGTGGAATAGTTACCCACCCATAGAACTCGTTTTCTTTGGAGCCAGCCTAATAGCTAACCCTGTAAGGTAAGGAGGTACTGCTACCTGTATCGAGTATTTTAAACCTCAGGTGAGTGATTTCTCTATGAATTTTTGATGTTTCTCACCAAAGGTGGAGGTTTTAGCCAAATTTTTTTTTTCCAAAACAGCTCGGGATTGGGGTGTATCGGAGGTGCGAAATCGGTTGGGACGTGACGAATTAAAACTCAGAGGTAATGTTGCTGTACTTTCTGAGTACCTTCTTCAAAGGTCGCAGTGACCGAAAAATTTAATCCACCTTTTCTCCTCAAATTGTGAATGAATAAATGATGATGCAGCCCTGAGGGGATATTCTCCCGCATTTGGTCTGATCAGCTAATCAGGTTAGGTGCGGGTAAGGGGATGGGTCTGTTATGATGTGGCAGGGGTAAACCAGTTCTGCTGTTGGGCCCTGCTGTGGATGTCACTGATTGCATTGCGCAGTTGACTCTTGTGCGGTGTGGTGCGGTGAGGATCTGTCCGTTCTCCCCTTTGGGGCTAAGATGCGAATGAATGTGTTTGAATGGATGAGTAAATGGGGAGTGTGTCGTCCTGTCTCGGCTACCTCCCTTTCCTTGGGGGAAGCAGCCTAGGTATATAGATAGATTGATTCTCCTCAAACATTGTGTAATATTTTGTGTTGATCAGTTGCTGCATTAGTAGCTTTTGTTCTAAATGAATATACTGTAAATTT
This sequence comes from Coenobita brevimanus, assembly GCF_032717465.1. Classification (NCBI taxonomy): domain Eukaryota; kingdom Metazoa; phylum Arthropoda; class Malacostraca; order Decapoda; family Coenobitidae; genus Coenobita; species Coenobita brevimanus. The sequence goes on along the minus strand of NC_136975.1, from coordinate 19,569,437 downwards.
TTAAAGCCCTTTACTGAACTGCACATCCCAGCGTCAATAATTTGCTGTTGCTGGCAGAGTTTGGTGGTGTCGATGAGAGAGAGAGAGAACAGGAACAGTTGCCTATATCAAAGTCACATGCTCCTTAATAGAACCATATATATCACACAATAACTAGGCCGACGAGGTAGTTACAAACTATATCACGTACAGTTCTACATTATATCTATCTATAGCCAGATGCCTTAACCCGCGGCGTCCCGTTGACGTTCTTTTACGTCCACACGTTTTGTCACTGCCAATCCCATCGACGTACATAAACGCGAAAAAATTGCAAGGTCCCTAATTTGCACAATTTTCAATTTTTGGCGAGTCATTTTTGGTACGTATACACGTGACACCTTCCTCAACAAGATGCCAGGCAGGGACAATGCCTTACCCAGCATGACCTCCTCCCCCCCCCTGCATGCCATTGTCTCAGCAATTCACCTGTTACCAGTGACATGGCCAGTATAGCCATGTCATGCCACGGTACGAAATTCAGGGCCAGAGTGATTCCCCAATCAATGACAATGTGGAGGACAAACTTTACATAGCATTAGAGAAAGAAACAGTTAGAAATGATGATCAGGTAATGTGGCAAAAAAAGGTCAGGTATTAGTGAGTGAAACAATGCTTATAATGCCTATATTACTGCTTGAAAACCAATATACTCTTGTACTACATATAAATTCGTAACAGTAAATAAATAAATACCATTTAAGAGTGGTGTGAAATAGTTATCCTCCCATAGAAATCGTTTTCTTTGGTGCCAGCCTGATAGAAAACCCAGTAAGATAAGGAGGCACTCCTACCTGTAATGAGTATTTTAAACCTCAGGTGAGCGATTTCTCTATGAATTTTCGATGTTTCTCACCAAAAGCGAAGGTTTGAGCCAAAAAAAAATTTTTCCTAAAATGGTCGGGATTGGGGGGAGTCAGTGGTGGAAAAGTGGTCGGGATGGGGCGGGTTAATCCCATAATGGGTTGCCACCCAAAAATAATCTCAGTATTGCCCTGTCCCCAGCCATTTCACTGCCCTTCCCCCAACTTACATCTCCCTGTCTCATATATGTCTGATCCAACCCTCCATATCATCTTTGGTCTTCCTCTCCCTCTCCCCTCTCCACCTCACTCACATACACTTTCCTCTTCTGTCTCTTACACTCCAGCCTCTGCACAAGTCCAAACCACGTGAAATTTTCTCCTGACACTTTCTATCACACCCACATTCACACCACAATGCTCCATCACATCCTCATTTGTTAGTCTATCTCTCCAAGTAACTCCACATGCTCCTCTCAGATAACTCATATCTGCTGCTATAATTCTTGTGTCCTTCTAACAAGGTCTAAACTTCTCTTCCATACGGTAGAGTGAGGATCATTACTGTCATGCAATGACCTTGTTTCCATGCCCACTTCCCTATTTCTCATCTCTGCTTTCAATAAGCTAGCAGCCTTTCTTCCCTGCTGTACTCTTTCAAGCATTTCATCCTCCAGACTTCCAACCTTACTCACCACATAACCCAATTATTAAAATGCACTCACATTTTCCATTTTGTCACTATCCAGCCTCACCATGGATTCAGTGACATCATTTCCTTCGAAGACCATAACTTTATTCTTCACTACATTCACCTTTAGATTCCGTTTCTGATATACTCCCCAAACTCATTCACGATACCCTGCTGTTCCCCAGCGTCTTCACTTAACAACACAGTATCATCTGTAGTCATCAAAACAGGAAATTTCCGAACACTGCCCTCTCTCATTAGGGCCGTTCCAGCTTCCACTGCCTTACCTTGCATCCCTTTTATAACTACGTCCATATACATTTTGATCAGCCATGAAGACATGAGACATCCATGTTTCAATCCAACACATAGACAGAAAAATGAGCTCAGTTCATCACCCACATGCACTGGAATCCTAGCGCCCTGATACATACTCTTAATGGCATTTAACAGCTTCCCATTTACTCCATTTATTTGTAATATTATCCAGAGTTCTTGTCTACCCACTCTGTCATATATTTTCTCCAAATTCATGAAGGCATCATACAACTTCCCTCCTTTATCCAGAAACTCCCCCCCCCCAAAAAAAAAAAAAAAAGTTAGAATGAATATCTTTCCTTCCTGAAACATCCCTGTCCATCTCCAGCTAATTCCTCTGCAGCCAATAAGTATCCCACTATGTACGTTTCCTATGACACTAAAAAGACAAATGCCGCTTGGATTACCAAGCACTTCTTTTTGCCCTTTTTCCTTTTGTACAGGGTCTCTACCTTCCTCCCAGGCCATTCGTCACATCTTCCATATCCACTCTACTTCTGTCTTTCCCCCATGCCTGTTTACAGGGACTGCTGCATCTGGTGTTATATTATTTCTATGCCAATTTTTTCCATGAATTAAAAATTTTTTATCACCTTCATTCCATGCGATAACACTATTTTTCACTTGACAGCAGTCAGTTAACTTTGCATTCTTTGGAAGAGCAGTAACCAAAATGCCCCTGAACGTTTTGTGCACAGCCTCCTCCGGTAGCTTCACTGGATCTTTTTTCACTGACTGCTCATTGGTTTGCAGGATGTGCAAACTCCACCATGATCTTGAGTAAAAGCTGTCTGAAGCTGCTAACAAAATTAATATCCTGACTTGAAGGATTGATACATTGGAGGAATTTATTGGAAACAACATTGGAAGCAATGTGGATGGGAGCAACACCCTTCGGTCAAGGACTGTTGTTGCCCAAGGCAACACTGACATTGTCCTTCCTCCTGCCACTGAAACTAACCAACACCCATTTGAACATGTTAATTTCCAGGTAGTGCAAAATGGTGTGAGGGTGACAAGAATGCAACGCATTTTACCGGTCACTACCTACAATAAATATTAGATATTGGCCGACGTTCACTAAGAAACTCGTGAGGCATGACTGGTGGGGGACTCAATCATCCCTGGGCAGCTCTTGGAGTTCTGTGGCAGAGCACCAACTAAAAGAAAGTGATATTGCATTCCAGGTGCCGGACTTTATGTAACTGAGGCTGTGGACACTGTTTTGGAAGGTACAACTAATGACAGCCTGGTTATCATACACGCAGGAACCAAAGATATAGTGCGAACCCAGTCTGAAGAGCTTCTGAACAAGTTCAAGTTCATGCTGCAGTGTTACAAGGAAAAAACAAATATTTTTCTCATTTCAGGTGTTCTCCCCAGGATTGCAGAAAGCAATGCCATTTACAGCAAGACTTTTAGCTATAATAATCGTATGAACTTGCTTTGCTTACAGGAGGGTAATGAGTTTGTAGACTCCTGAAATCACTTCTATAAGCAGTGGGCTGTGTTTTCACATGATGGTCTACACTTGAATGCAGTTGCTTCTGCTCTTCTTGGTCATTTATTGGATGATGCAGTGCGATTTTTCTAGCAAAAAAGCACCCATCATACGAGGCCTATAGACAAGTCGATATAGATGTCATGAATCATAAACAGACAGATGGAGGCAAGGATATTAAGGCTCTTGTGACTGTGTGTGGTTTTCGAAATAAATTTTCTGATTTAGAGGCTTATGTTCTTGCTGCAAATTATGACATAACAGGCATAATAGAATCATGGCTCAATATGGAACAACAAGATTTATACATACCAGTTTACAATATGTTTTGTAGTGAGAGATATAAGTGAGTGAGGGGCAGTGTCCTTATATATTAAAGAAGGACTTCATCCAATCGTAATTCCTAAGCCTTCTATTGATAATGTTGACAGTATTTATCTTCACCTTAGAAATACATCCCATGGCAAATCAGTACTTGGATTGATTTATCGTCCACCAGCTCAGTCCAGTAACACAGATCAAGAATTTTACAACCAAAGTGTTAAAATATGTAGCACCCATAATACTGTAATCTTTGGTGATTTTAATTTTCCAGTTGCCAAATGGGGAGAGACTCTATTGTCACACACAGGGTTGGGCATGTACACTAACTTGCAGGAAAGTTCATTGCATCAGCTCGTAGACTGCCCAACAAGAGGAGTTAGCATATTAGACCTGATTTTGGCCACATTGGAAAATCTGGTAAATAATGTTATTGCAGGGGAAGAGTTTGGTACTAGTGACCATCGCATGTATGATCACGTTCAACATCAATTTCAGTAACGACAATGTCAGGGCTAGTTATAAGAAAGTGCCTTACTACAAGAGTGGACTTTCAAAAATTAAAGGAAATAATTGCCTTTACAGAGGCAGACAATACAGAGTGACCTTGATCGACTGTTTAATTGGGTCCAAACCTGGCAGATGGACTTTAACCCGTCACATCCCAAGCTATTTTGCACCTCTGACACCCCCCAATCCCGAGGCATTTTCGAAAACAAATTTTTTGGCTAAAACCTCTGCTTTTGGTGAGAAATATCGAAATTTCATAGAGAAATCGTTCACCTGTGGTTTAAAATACTCGATCCAGGTAGTAGTACCTCCTTACCTGACTGGGTTTTCTAACAGGCTGGCACCAAAGAAAACGAGTTCTATGGGAGGGTAATTATTTTATCCACTCATAAACAGTATTTAATTATTTACTTGGTACGAATTTATATGTAGTACGAGAGTATATTGGTTTTCAAACAGTAATATAGGCATTATAAGCATTGTTTCACTCATTAACTCATCACCATACCTGACCTTCTTTTGCAACATTACCTGATCATCATTTCTGACTGTTTCTCCCTCTAATGCTATGTAAACTTTGTCCTCCACATTGTCATCGATTATCACTCTGGCCCTGAATGTCTTTACTGGCAAAGTCACTGGTAACGGGTGAATTGCCGAGAGAATGGCGTGTGGGGGGGGAGGTTATGCGGTGTAAGGCATTGTCCCTGCTAGGCATCTTGTAGAGGAATAGAGGAAGGTGTCCCGTGTATACATATGAAAAATCACGCGCGAAAATTGAAAATTGTGCCAATTAGGGACCTTGCAATTGCACGATGTACCAATACGTCGTCGGGACTGGAAAATGCAAAATGTTCCAACGTACCCATATGTCGACTGGACGGGGCGGGTTAATATTAGTAAATGCAAAGTGCTAAACGTTGGATATAGAAATGGAAAAGCCAATTACACCATGAATAACATTCAACTAGATAATGTCAGTCATAAAAAAGACTTAGGAATTATTATAACAAAAGATAAAAATGGTAGATTACTAGTGGAGAAGGGAGAAAAAGTGAGCAGATGGAGAGAACACTTTAAGGAATTTTTTAAAATAGAGAATGAAAGTAATGCAAGTATAAGTGGCTCGGGAATGGCTGGGAGACGGAGGAATGTGAGAAGAGAGGAAGAAATCTGTGGGATGGGAGATGTGGAAGCAGTGAAGCAAGTCAGAATGGGGTAACTCCTAGGAACTGATGGAGTGTGTGATGAAATACTGAAGCACTGGGGAGAGATAGTAGTAGAATGGATGTGGAAGATGTGCAGATTGGCCTAGGAGGAAGGTAGAGTTCTGGAGGATTGCAAGACAGGTATAATTATTCCCCTGTACAAAGGGAAACGTTGAGAAGAATGTAATTGGTAATCATAGGGGCATTTGTCTTCTTAGTGTAGCAGGAAAAGTATATGGTAGGATACTTGTTGACAAAGGGGAATAACAGAGGAATTAGTTGGAGAAGAAGAGGGAGGTTTTAGGAAGGGATGTGGGATTTATTTTCCTTCAGAGCAGCTGCACTCCTTATTTCTTAAAATACTCGTCCCTGGTTAGAAGTAGAGGAAAACCTCGAGATTGCTGATAACTGTTCAAGAGGTTTTTATAACCCAGAGATTGTGTTCTCTTTAATAATTCTTATTATTAATAAATTAAATGCTACTTCATTTAACCCCTGTGGACAACTATATTGTAAATACATGTAATTGCTTTGGAAAGTTCCATTGACCTAAACTACATCTGCCCAGTAGATGACATGTCCTGAGGATGAAAACCCTCACATAAAAAGTAGATGTGGGTTTAACATATTTACATAGATAAAGGGAATATTTGGTTTGGGTTTAGTTTAAATAAAAATAAGATTAATTAGTTAGATTCACCCTGTATATATCATAATGTAATCTAACTGTATTTAGCATTGTAATTAATAAATAGTCGGCACCTCTTCAAATCCTATGAGAGGAGAAGAAGCTCACCATGTCGTGACTCTGCTGCTAGAACTCGTTGAGTTATCACGCTGTAAATACGCACATCAAGGACGCTTGGCAGCCCAGGCAACCGACCTAAACGTCAGGCTCGTTGTCATCTGTTGTCCGACTCCTTCTAGCTAAGAAAATTTTATGAATTGGCCAATTCTATGGGGGGTTAGCTAGGAGATAGGAGATAGGAAAATAATAACTAGGTGAGTTGGAATATCAGTTACACCTAATCCTCCTAAGAGGCTTATGTGAATTTACTTAAGGTTGTCTTAGATTAACACACGTCAGAAAAGGAGAGTATAAGAATTTTCTGACACATTTTTGGTATCCTGAGTGAGGATACCGACTTATATATAATAATTTCTGATATTTTCTGGTGCCCCTGAAAATGAGGATGGCAGATGTGTGCAGAAGCACTGAATATTTTTAAGGTTTCGTTTGTTGGGCATAACCTACTACAACGTTTGGTACAAGTGGATGACGTGGAAATACGTATATACTGTGCTCTGGGTGGAAGGGCAAGTTCCGTTTCCAACGATGAAAGGCTAAATGCCGTATTAGATTTGGAGCATGACCGCACTATCCTTTTCCTGGGAGGAAATGATATTTATGAAGACGTGGAAGTTAATGAAATTGTGGAAAACATTTTAGCCATGGTAGGAGCCATAGAAGGTTCATGTAAATCTTCGGTAACCATAACCGTTCTTGAGCCTAGAAACCAGCCATATGGTTCTTCAGTTTGCTATGGTACGTATAAATTAATTAGCAGAGCTTTGAACAGGAAGCTGCGACGAATTAGGAAGGGAAAAGATTTTATCCACTTTAATGCAAAGCCCTTCCAAGCAATATTAAAAGCCGATGGAATCGTCATGGCAGAGAAGCGGTTCTGCAGAAATTGATAAATTATAGTAGAACTGAAGAAAGGACAGTTCTATGCTATACAAGCTATGGTTAGGCCTATGATATACTAGGAGATAAATATTTCTGAGCTCAGGGAGTATGGGTCATTTGGAAATTGAGTGTGGGGAAAAGATATAACCCTAGAGGTTTAACAACGCAGGGGAATAGGTTTGATATTGCAGATCTAATCCCTACACCCCTCAAAATCTAAAATGATTAATTAGCTGAGCCGGGATTTTGGGTATTATGGAAACTGAGTGTGGGGGTAAGATATAACCCTAGAGGTTTCACAACCAAGAGGAATAGGTTTGATACTGCGGACCTAATCCCTACACTCTTCAAAATTTAAAATAATTAGATAATCACTAAACCTGGATAAAATGTGGTTGAAATTAATGGTTAAATTATTAGAAGTCAGTCAACATGTCTGTTTCTATGTTGCAGAGATCTTCTAGTAGTAAGGTAGGCTGGGTAACGAGAGCCATATATGATTACAAACAATCGTTAGATGAAATACCTCTGTCCAGGGAGAAATTAAATAGTCTCCTGAACATACTGAAAGACCGATGGACTAAGTATGGAGAAGATTATGTAAATTTAGAAGCGGCCATAGTAAAAGCTGATGATAATGATCTCTTAGAGTCAGAGACCGCAAAATTTGAAGGTAAATTAGAAGAATATTTAACCGTAGTGAAGTTACTAGAGTCAAAATTGGCTGAGACTGCTGCAGAATTACAAGTTGTGGAACCACGGAGTAAAGCTGTAGCCTACAACCACAAATTACGCTTCTGGAGTTTGATGGGGAGCAAAATTGGAAATCTTTTTGGGACCAATTCAAATACTTAGCTCATGATAGAACACATCTCCCTAATGTGAGCAAACTCACATATCTGTTAGGACGGGTCAAGGGAACGACTTACAAGCTGATAAAAGAAGTACCAGTGGAAGAAAACAATTATGAGGTGGCCTTGACTATCCTTAGACAAAACTACGAAGACAGGGAGCAAGTTATTACACAATTACTGAAGGCTCTACTTGAATTACCTATACCTAAACATGGTTTTGATTCCTTGCAAAATTTTAGAATTGCAATGAGTTGTAATAAGGCCTTAGGTACTCACGAAAATATTAAGGCAGCAGATTGGGTGCTTTCTAGAACTGTGTCCTTAAAGCTTCTACTAAAAACCAAGGACGCCTTGTATGGTAGGTACCAAAAGGATGATTTCCTCTGTGCGGAGATTAGGGAAGGCTTAATGCAACTCTGTAAACATTTGCAAGGAACAGTAAAGTCTGCTGAAATTAAACAGAAGACTGAAATAACGAAAAAAAAACTACTAACCAACTGGTTGGGAAACCTAAGTCAGAGAAGACTCAGTATGTGCCTAAGGAAGAGATAGGTACTTTCCTTAGCTCTTTAAAGGCTGATGATAAAACATTAAAGACAAGGAATAGAGAAGCTGATGAAAGTAAGGAAGTAAAACCTTCCATGGTAAAGGACAGGAAACTTTGTGCATTTTGTGGGGAGCAACATTCCAGTGCATCTTGTCAACATTATCCTGATTATGCTTCTAGAGTAGGAAGGCTTCAGGAACTGAGATGTATAATCTGTATGAGTTCCGAACACACATCCGTGGACTGCAAGACTAAATTAAATCTTTGTTTTAAATGCAAAAAGGATCATCATCATAGTGCTTTATGGCCAAGGATGAAAAATGAGGTTCCTAAACCTGCAAGTGTCAATATGACAATTGCAAAGGGGAATACTCCAGTAGTAATGGCAGCTGCAGTTCCAAAGCAGATGTGAAAGTAGTGACTGAGGATAGAAACCTATTAGCATGTACTCCTTTTGATACAGGTGCTCAGAAAACATTCATTTCTGGAGACATTGTGAAGAAATTAAAGTTACCTATTATTGCCAAGGTAAATCTAGCCATTACAGGATTCTTAACTACTAAGGAAGCTCAGTCTTTTGATTTAGTTTGACCTGTAATACAACTAGGCCTATATACACCAACCGTAAATTGACTTAGGACCTACTCAGAGAATTGCTATGAGAGAGTTGTCTGTCTTTGCTTTGTGTTTCCACCTCTACCAAGTGAATTTTTGGGGCAAAAAAATGGGAGAAATGGCGTTCCCTCGAGCTAGACCCTGTATTGGATCATATACCCCGCTAGGTTACAGGAGCTGCTACCACTTCTGGCACAGCAATCCCAGACAAGGTTTGAACTCTCAATTCCCTGATTACGAGCTTGATGCTCTGCCACTGAGCCACCGTGCCCCTTTTTGGGAAAGAAGTAACTGGCAACTCCTCTGGTGTTAATAGGAGGTGGTGGAACACTCATCATGTCAGTGCTTACCCAGAAGCGAGAGTGGGCGTATATGTTCCCATCGCTCCAAGCTTGCACCTCCCTCTTTTTCCATATGCATTACTGTTTGCCCTGTTATTCTCCTAGAATCAACTTGTCATGCCTGGGAAGTACTGCTCAAGGGATGAGAGGGTCCCTGTCATTGCATGGAGGCAGGATAATGTCCCAGTCAACACGATTTATGAACATACTGAATGCACATAGTTGACCATCTTGAAGATTCTTGCTGCAGCATGCAACTGTCACCTGCCATTGCACCAGAGCACAAGCATGGCAGTGTAAAGAAGAGGACGACTTCCAGAGGTACAGATACACTTCTGAAGAGGGAAGTAATAAAAAATTCAGCAGAATTGAAGAGAATGCATCCCCAGCTGTTACAAGATGTCTCAATTCGAACTATCCAACACCGCTTGCAGAAGGGCCTGGGTTTGCTAAGCTGCACCACAGCCAAGAAACCGCTTCTCACTGATTGCATGAAGACGCAATGCATTCAGTTTGCCGAGATTAGTTAAAAAATAACGTAAGTTTGTCAGGCTTAAGTTATCCTGTGAGGATATCATCCGATCCCTCAGATGGCTCCTATTTTATGGCTGAATTTAGTTATGTTTTTAATTACATTCATTGTTTTTTTTGTAATGAATTATTATATTAGAGTTCCAAAAAAAAATGAATCAAGAGAGGGGGAGATTAATATTGTAGAAAAGATTTGAAAATGATAGTAAGGTTGTTTTCTATTTTTGAGCCTTCCTCTGGTTTAATGGAGTTGGAATTAAATTGACTTTCTACTTTTTTGGTATTGATATTTTTGCCTTATATTTATTGGGTTTCTCCTTCTCGGTGATCTGTTGTGCACCCTGGACATTGTATGAGTGGAGAAAAGTTATGTTTTCCGATGAAAGCACATTTCAAGTGTTCCAGGTGCAATCTGCCAAGGTTTGTCACCCTGCCTCCCGTAGTCGACATGACCCTGCTTACACGTTGCCGACTGTTAAGCACACACAGACAGTAATGGTATGGGGGTGTTTCCTAGGTGAAATGGGAAGGGGAGGCCTCTACTTTCTTGTAGAAAGAACTTGATGATGAATGGTTAAGAACTTGATGATGAATGGTGGCCGGTACATTCAAGTTCTGAACGATCATTTGTTAAACTTTTTTGCGATTCATGAGTGCAACTTTTTCATGCACGATTCAGCTCCAGGTCACACGTTAAGAAAGGTGACAAATGGCTTCAGGATAATCTGATTGAGGTCCTAAACTGGCCTGGCAACAGTCCGAATCTAAATCCGATAGAAAACTGCTGGGCAAAGATGAAGAAAATCATGGCAGAGAAGAAGACACCCAATCTGGACAACCTCAAGACTGAACTTACAAATGTTTGGTGCAATGCAATGCCCTTAGATTACTCTAGAGATCTAAGTGATTCCATACCAAAACGCATCCAACTGGACCTGAAAAATAAGGGAAACATGATTTCATATTAGCAAAGCTGTTTCTCTGAATATCCTTTCACACAAAATGCATATGGCAAATGTATCTTTTGATGGAAATGATTAATTTTTTCCTTTGTTTTTTATTTCAATCAGTGCATGGAAATCTGTACATACGGGTATGTCATCTGGGTATCCGCCATATTGGAGACGTCTGGATGACAGATCAATCAGTGGTTTCACCTCACTCCCAGGGATTAGTGAGCCATGCCGACTACTCCTCTTTCCTACCTCCATGGTGCTAAGGCTGCAGTACGTGTGGATAGTGAAGTTACTGAATTTTTCTGTTTGAAAGTTGAATTGAAACAGGGATGTGTCATGTCTCCATGGTTGTTCAGTCTGTATATGGATGGGGTTATAAAAGAAATACAAGTTAAGGCAGTGGATGTTGGAGCGGCCCTAATGACAGAAGGCATTGTTTCGAAACTCCTGTACTGTTGTTTGCAAATGATATTGTGTTGTTAAGTGAAAACGAAAAGGAGCTGCAAGGCTTCGTGGATGAGTTTGGGAGAGTGTGTATGAAACAGAATCTATAGGTGAATGTTGGGAAGAATAAAATTATGCTCTTGGTGAGAAATGAAGTCAGTGAATGTATAGTGAGGCCGGATGAGGAGAATATGGAAAACGAGAGTGCAATTAAGTATTGGGTAGTGTGATGAGTAAGGATGGAAGGTTAGAGGATGAATTGGTTGAATGAGTACAACAAGGAAGAAAGGTTAATGGTTCCTTGAAAGCAATGATAAGAAAGAGGGAAGTGAGCATGGAAGTGAAAAAGTTACTGCATGACAGTGTTGTTATACCAACTCTAACGTATGGAAGTGGAACTTGGACCTTGTTGGAGGGACACATGTCAAGAGTGTGAGCAGTGGTACTGAGTTATTTGAGAGGAGCTTGTAGAGTCCCATGGAGTGGCACACTATTACATGAGGAAGCGAAGGAGTGTTGTAGTGTGGTTGTGAATGTGACAGGAAGCGTCAGGAGAAACACATTGAGGTGCTTTGGCCATATGGAGAGGATGGAGAGCGAGAGACTGACAAGGAGACTGTACAGTATGTGGGTGAGGAGGAGGAGGAGAGAAGGAGGGGGAGGGCAGGAGGAGATGTAGAGATGGAGTGGAGAGGTATATGAGAGAGGGGTGTGTGAGCTGAGAGCGGGGCAGTGAAATAGCGTGGGACAGGTCGACATGGAGGCGATTTGTTTGTGGCCACCCCTTAATTGATTAAAGCATCTGTCGATAGATAGATAGATATATAGATCTTAATCCAAGCAAACAGTGTGCAGAGGCTGTTAAGAAAGCCAACAAATTAATCGAATTCATTGGTAGAGCATTCGAATATAAGTCCAGTGATGTCATCCTCACCTTGTATAATTCTCTAGTTCGCCCACATCTGGCATACTGTGTCCAGCTCTGGTCACCTTATTACAGAAATGATATAAAGAAACTTGGAAGAGTACAACGACAGGTGACCAAAATAATACCTAGCTTGAGAAACAAACCATACGAGGAGCATTTAGAAACCTTGAATCTCATCACCCTATCTAAATGCAGATTGCAAGGAGATTTAACTGAAGTATTTAAAATATTCAAAGGGCACGATAACATGGTTATCGATAAATACTTAACAGACGATCACAATTGATCACTCGATTTAAACTAGACACAATGGCAAATGATTCCAGTCACATGAAGCTAAGTATTTCTTCTTTAATATAGTTGTAAATACATGGAACAAATTGCCCTCCAGTGTAGTGAACTGTGATACAGTACTAACCTTTAATGGTCTCTTGGATAAGTATCTGTCGTCCAACCTCCAGCTTAATATGTTTACTCCTGAATAAAACACTTGTGTATAATCATTTTTTTTTTTCCAGAACCAGAATGATTTTACTAATGCAAATATAGTATACAGTAGGCACAGACTAAGATATGCACAGACAGCCCTGAGTTAACGGTCATTAGTCTTACTTCGACCTGTGATGGGTTGTGGATCACTGAGCATCCCTGTTTTAAGTGACCACCATCAACATTTTTAAAATGATCCAGAGGTCAATACTTCAGGAGGAAACTTGTGTACTTGTCCGGCCCGGTTCCTTGTCTCTGTGGAGTGAACGGAGCTGTGGCCTGATTGACTGCTGCCTACCATAGAAACACCAGGAAAAGTTGCCGCACCTCCTCTGAACATCCACACTGTGCACTGTGCAATTTTCATGCTGTCTACAGATGCCCTGCTAACTCACCATACCCATAAATAATGTCGTGCCTTAGTTATTTATTATTTGATTATTCCTTTGCTTTACTACTTTCTATTTCAGGTTATTCAAACTGCTAGATTATAGATAAAGTATTATAGAAAGTAACTTTTCCTCTTCAGCCTTTCCTATGACATTTTCATGTCAGTTTTTCAAACCTACATGGTGTTTTTTCTCACCTTTTCCACTTGTTCTCACTATTTTTGTTTTTAACTGGAGGGTTTGGAGGATGGGGGAGCATTCTTGGTTTATTATCCTTATCCCAGTGGCGTACCTGAGGGGGGGCGGGGGGGACTTTGAAACTGCCCACCGGGCCCCCAATTGAGGGGGGACCCAAAAAGCCTTTAAAATTTATAAGCTATTATATTAATATTTAAAAATATATATATATTTATCATCTCGACAATCCCGGCTGAGATATTAGATAAGTTTTGAGAATTAGGGGGGCTGGGTTCTTTGCGCCCCCCCCCCCTTTCAGTAGGGGGGGTCCCGAAAAGAACCTAGCCCCCCTGGCCCCCAAATCTCTAGGTACACCCCTGCCTTATCCTTCAGCATGTAGAATTAGATCTCATATTCATAGTCTTCTCTGTAACAAACAGCCTCGAAAGGCCATAAGGTCTGTTGCTGTTTGTTTTCCTTTGTACTCCTTTGTACCCACTCCATCGGTTCCTGAGGCTTTCCTCATTTTGACATTGTTCATTGCTTCCACTAATTCCATCTCACTGATCTCCTTCCTTTCCATCTCCCCCCTTCTACCGGCCATTCCCCAGTCACTTATACTAGCGTTACTTTTATTCTCTCAGTTTAAGAATTCCTTTAATTGTTCTCTCCATCTGCTCACTTTTTTCCCTTCACCATTAATCTGCCGTTTTTGTCTTTCACTCCCTTACTATCTTCTCTATTACCCTGTCTTAACCTCCTTCCAGAACATCTTCTTACATTCCTTCCACTTTACACGTGTATACCTTCCAAATTCCTCATGCACGTTCCAGATTCTAGGAATTAACCACGTCAACACGATGGCATAATGTATTGTCTTGATTTGATCAGACTATCACAGGATGGCTTTGTAAAACTCAACTAGTGCTGCGGTTAATGAAGGCTATAATTAATCCCTCCTGTGTAATGTGTCCTTATTTGTTCTTGTGGACTCAGGTTTATCTCGACGCAAACCACGTGGACTGCAGCCAGAAGTTGTTGTTTTTCCATAGTTCACAGTCCATTTTAGGGAGATAGGGAAAGATTTGAGGGACTTTGATATATCCGAGGAGTGACTCCGGCGAGCGTGAAGGCATCACTCATCTTTGGTTAGTACAGTAGTTTGGAAGTATCCTAGAAGTAAAAAAGAAAACACCTGGATGATGGGAAGAATTAAGTATTTAGCGAACCCGTTTAGTTTGCAGTGTCTCCAAAGGGAATAAAATCGTCTGGTGGCAGCACGAAGAATATATAAAAGACGACATCATAGTGAAGTTTTAAACGCATTTCTGGTCGGAACCAGTCGGAACAACTCCAGTATTCTGTTCTAGTTAACGTCAACCTCAATCGGTTTGATTTAGCTGAGAGTTTAGAAGTCTGAGTGTTGTTAACCAGGGGGAGGTGGAACTCCATTATGTAAGAAGCGGAGAATTGAAATGCCAGCGAGATAGCTAGAAGACCCACCATTTACCTAATCCACGTCAAAGGGATGAGTTATTAACTGATAACTGGTCTAGATAGGTGACTGGGCTGGATTAGTATGTCTTAGTATAGATATTGGTTCGTTTCACATCGGACCAAGCACGAATACACCCTCGGATGTCATTGGAGGGAGGGTCTGCTGGGTTGAATGGTTCTAGCACTGTGATAGCTTTGGTCTTGTTTCATTACACGTTAGTGTTTTCATTTGATAGGTTTCAATACCTTTTGTTGTCCGTTATGTTGAGGAGGTTTGGGTCTGTCATTCATTATTAACAGTTATCTCCAGGTGATCTGAATACTTGCTTATATACTGGTCGTGGGTATTGTGGCTACCCTGCAGATTAAATAATAATAAAACACTGGACTTTTTATTCGGATTCTTTAATGACTATTCAGTGCAGCACTAGCATTGGAGAAAGATGTCGTTGTGGGTCAAGCAGGAATGATTAACAGAAAAAAAGTGATACATTCGTCAATACATGGATCATCTGTGATCACAGCTGTCAGCTATATTAATGGATAGTGCTGGTTTTCCTAAACATACAGGCCATGATACCGTTTTCTGCTGTGGTTACTATAGAATGTCTTATCCGTTTCCTCTGTTAGTGACGATTGTTGTTGTTGTTGAGTAACCCCATCAATTGCAGGCAAACAACTGCCTCTACAGGGTCGTTCTGTGTGGTGAATCTATGTTCCCTTGCGGAGGACAACGTCTCGCCACAGCGAGGCGTGGGGAAGAGTGTGGAGGTCTGGTTCCCGAATAGATGCCGCATTTGCGTCTCTACTCAGTTTTCAGGGGCACCCCATTATTAGATTATGAGTTTTCAGGGGCACCCCATTATTAGATTATGTGGTTACCACCCAGCGTTGTAAATGTATCCTGGGTTACAGAAAAACATTAGGACTGTCGCTTAGAAAAGAGCCACCTGAAGTGGAAGGAGGACTAAAAAAAAAAAAGGTTAAAGGAATGATGGGGGAAATTATGAAAGACGGAAGGCAGACACCGAAAAAGAATGGCTGAGGTGAAGGAAGAGTTAGTTAACACTACACCAAGTGAGTGGATGGTGGTTGCTTCCACCTGCCACCTGATTCTACGTGAGGGTTGATCGGGTTGAAACTTGGAACGCTGGCACAGATACCCACATGGAACTCATAAAAATTTTGTAAGTTATCATCATACTCTGCCTGATATGAACCCCCCCCCCCACACACACATTGATTTTTTCTACTCCATCTTGTTACATAAATACCCTCCATTTCTATTGACGATAATATCATTGACACCAATTGTATGATGCCACGCGACAGTCCCGATGACGGTGCTCGCTTGGTCCTTGCCATGAAAAGGGTATTAATTTTTATGCCCTGATCTCAGGCATTGCAGCCACTGTGTGACCGTATCTGATCCTTTCACTGGAACGTATTCAACTGCAAATTATTTGTTTAGTGTACAAAGAGTCATTTTGCTCTCAAGTCTTGTAGCTTTCCATACCTTCCTTTCTACCTACTATCCTTGCTGTCTACCAAACCTTTCTGCCTACCTTCCTTCTTGCCTACACACCTACCCATCTCCAAGCCTAATAATCTACCTGTCTTCCTGCTAATATATCTGCTTACTATCCCTCGTGCTTACCGATCCACGTACCCGTCCACCCTTCCTCAACCTCTCTGCCTTCCTTCCTGCTTACCTACATCTCTACCTACTTTATTACTGACCTTCCTATTTAGTTCTCTGTCTTTCTACCATATCTACATCCCTACCTATCTCCCTACCCACCCACCCCATCTACGTACCTGACTACATGCCAGTCTCCTCGCTTCCCTGTCCTCCTTCCTTCCTTTTTGCTCTCCTGCCTGCCTCCTCCACCTAATGATGTAGCAACACAGGCAATGTCATTATTTATATATTTTTTCACTTTGCCAGTTTCTAGTGTTTTGCATCAAAACTGTGATGAATGCATTCATTACCGTTGGTTGTATGCCCTTTCCATTGATTCCAGTGTTATGTTTGTACAGTGCTCCGGTAAATTAAGTCTTTTTTGGTCATTGTGGCCATGGGATTTTTCTGAGCATGACGAGCACTCCGACAAATGCACACCGCCAAGTGGAGAGGATTTGTTTGACACCTCATCTGTCAAAATGGGTTCATAATTTTGCCAGCTGGATTGTTGACGAATGAACGGACGGTAAGACCTGATTCTGGCTCAGAACTGAACAGCTCTTGACTTCATCATCGCTAATACACGATCGACCTGAAGTGACACCTCAGTGAACAGTCAAGCTAGCCAAACTGATCCATTTTAGCCGATCCACAGCCGTAACTTATACCTATATATTGAACAGTACACTAAACTCTTCATATCTAATGAACGATGTCCACAGCTTCTGCCAGTCATCTGAATCATACTCAGTTGAACGTCAAACCTCAGCCACTTATACTCTGTAGCTGAACTCAAGACATTTATTTCCTTCCTAATTGACTAACATTATGCCTGTTGACTGATCCACTGCCTGTAACTTCAGCCTGTCAGTTGAACCACAAGTCATAACCCAGACACACTTCGCCCAGCTGAATGTACTATCAACCTTCAGTAAATTTTAATATCTCTAGGTGAATTCCGGCAGTCATACTCCTCTCTGAGCTAATCCACTACCTGCCTTTTGACTAAAGAGCTACCACCCAACTATTTCTCGCTGATTAAGCCGCTTGCCGCCACGCCGAGTAAAGTTTAAATGAGATGGTGTCAGTGGCAATTAATGATTGGAGTAAGTCGTAGCCAAGAATGTGGGATGTCTGGGTGCCGGTAGTAGAGTTATAAGAGGATATTATGTTTAAGATGTTAGGTGTGGTAGAGTAAGTCCTGTGTGGAACAGAAGAATATGTGTATGTGTGTGTGTGTGTGTGTGTGTTGCTGGCGCTCCAGGCTCAATTGAACGAGAACCTGGTGGACTGCCAGCTGAAACAGCCTGCACACCTGCAGCTAACAATATTCCATTCGGGGCATAGGGTGGGAGTTGAGGGATATTTGTATAACACGTATTGGAGTCGGTCGGTTATATCGGCGTCTTCACGTGAAAGAGTCCCTCTACAGTCTTTGTTATCATGATCATCGCCAGCATCAGTATAAACGAAATGGTGTTGATGGCAATTAATACGTGGAGAAACTTGTAGCCATGAATTCTGTGTGGCTTGGTGGCTGTGTTGGAGTATAAGCAGGTCTACTGTAACTCTTGTAAGTTGGGTGGGTTTGGGAAGCTGCTGGGGAATAGAAGCTAGCAAGGGAATGAGTTACTGGTGTAAGATTGCTCACATTCATGCTGTGGCCCCAGGCTCATTTGTAATGTAAACCTAGTGAACTGCAATGTGAAGCTGCCATTCACCCGGAGTCCGCTACCCTACTTTCAGGGGACAGAGAGGGTGTTCGATGTACATTTCATTAAACAGGCAGGGGAGCCTCCCGGTTGTATTATTGCCACCACATGAGGGCGATTAATAATAGGTATGCTGCTGTCTAGCAAGTTGGTGGTATGAGTAGTAGGGTAGTTAGGTGGGTTCATTTTGGTTGGCTTCATTTCTTATACAGTGTAACATGGAGGAATAAGGAAGTTTGAAAGTAAAGTTTATTTGGGGGTATATAAATAAATAATAAATACGATTGTAAAATATAATAAATAGTTACACAGTTATTGGACAACATATCGGTATTATTTAGCATGTTTTTTGGTTACGTATATTTTATAACTGTGGTGTAAAAGAAAAGTTATAAAGTGGACTTGAAGTGTCGTTGCCTTTTTTCCTGCAGTCATTTTCACAAAATGATGTAAAATATAAACCTTTTCAATATTCTCTGCTTTTTTTTTTTTTTTTTTTTTTTTTTTTTTTGTCAAGGTTCTCTTCTTTGGCCAGCTCATGCTGCCCTTATTGTTAGTCGTGGTTTCTTGTTTGTGGCAAGCACTTCTACCACTCAGAATCAACTGATTCTGACCAGGCTTGGACACAGTAACTTGCCTATGACCTAAGTTGTGTTTGCAAGGTTTTGATTGCTAGGCAACGAATAGTTGCCTAGCAACGGCCGAAAGCCAGCTTTTTTTGTAGTTTTCACGTGTTGAGTTGTAGAAGCATTACTAATGTATGTACAAAGCTCAGACTTCTTTAGGCACAATCTTGAGGTCATTCCATATCGGAAATGTTTCATCCACTTTTCTCCTCTCTTCTCTAGTTTTCGAGTGGCAGCCCAGCGAAGATTGGCCTCGGTGTCCCTCGCAACCAGTACCTGTTTTCATAAATGCCTAAATGCCCCCTTAGTTCTCCAGAGGCTCGATGGAATTGATTGAAAGTTTGCATGCTTATCAACAGTGACTAGCACTACAACTTTCTATCGTACATCTATGTACTACATTGGCCAAGTCAGGTGTCAAAGGTCATCAAATACAATACCGGTGAAAATAGGTAAAATCGTGACTATGCTCGCGTGAAATGCAAAGGCTCCAAAGATTACCATAATTCTTGGGTAGAATGTTGCACTGGAGTACCACCACATAGAAATACATTTAGTGTTGAAACTCATTTCCAGTAGCTGGCATTTAGAATGCTTCCTCATTTGCATTTTAATACAAAATAAAAAAGAAATTTGATTGAATTATAGCAAATTATAAAAATCACTTGATATATAGAATACTGTGCTAAACTGCTTGAGGATGAAAATATTTAGTAAATGAAGTTTTTTAAACATATGCACAAAAGAAACAGCACTACATATTCCATGACTCACATATTGTAACTTCCCAGTATTTTTTATGTGTTCAAAAACTTCGTTTGGTGGCCAGTCGTTTGTACACTTTTTCTGGTGTGTCCCCATGAATCATCCACCAGTAATCGGCAATCATACTGACATCCCAACGTCCCTGGTACCTTCTTTCCATGTCATTGATATCCTGCTGGAATCTTTTACCCTGTTCTTCACTCATCACTCCAAGATTTTCGTGAAAAAATTCCAAATGCAAATCCAAAAGTGAACATTGAGACTCATCAGTCCAACTCAGTAAAGTTTCCAACCAATTTTTCACAATTTCTGTGTAATTTGTATCGTTTTTGTTACCTAATAACTTAGAAATTACTTCTTTGTATGATACCCAAGCCTTTCGTTCCAGGTCGTTCATTGCACCATCAAATTCTGCATCAGAGATCAGTTTTCTAATATCAGGTCCAGTTATTACGTCCTCTTTCAGTTTAGCTTCAGACAAACCAGGGAACTTTTGGCACAGGTACATAAAACAGGCCCCTTCTTTTGATAGGGCTTTGCTAGACTGCTTAATTAATCCGTGCTTATTATGAAGTGGTGGTAGCAACACTTTATCTGGATTCACCGAGCAATGCCTGATGATATTTTTGGCAATAAGCTGAATATTCTGTTTTATTTGGCCATTCCTTCTGTTCCCAGTGTAAATTCTTGGCTCTGCTGTCCTACTCACAGAGAAAACGTGGAATTTTGTATACCCTAACTGCTGACCCGGTATGATACACAGAACTTTCAGGTCCCCACTTATGAACTAACGGGGTTTGTTGTATTTGATTTTCTTGGGAAGATTTGCCAAATTCTGGCACGTTTCTTTTAAATACACGGAATGAGCAACAGGTATTAATGCATATTTATTACCAGTATGAAGAAGTATCTATCTCAGGCTCTTAGATGAAGCTATCAATATATATATATATATATATATATATATATATATATATATATATATTGTAAACCAAAAAAAGGGGTTTGCGAAAAAAAATAATATGTGATGGAGAGAAATGGTTTTCATTTCTGAATTCAGCACCCAAAAATATATATAAACCAAAAGAGGTAATGAAACAAAAATTCAATGTATATCTCCGTAATAATTCCAGGGATATTATAGAAATACTGCCTGAGGGACTCCCAGTTCGCAGCTCCAAAGTGCCATGGCTGCCTCTTCATGGAAGGGTCCTCAGGCCGTACTGGAGAGCTAGGACAGGTTAGGACAGGTTAAAACTATATAGTTGTGCTCAGAGTAGCCCATCAGAAAGAAAAGATTAACAGAGTAAGCAGAAGGATCAGTTGTAAGTATGAGGTCAGCAATGTCGAAACTCTCCAAGGAGGTCAAGGATACAGGCAGGATGCCATACAAGTTGCTGTAGGTCATAAAGGATAGAAAAGATGTAGGCTTGTTCAACAAGTGGATCAGTGAATGGAGAGACGACCCAAAGGTGGTGGTGAACACTGAAATCACCTAGAATGGAGTTTTCAGAGAAAGGAGAAAGTGATAGGAAGTGTTCCATCGTAGAAGCACAGTAAGATAGCTCAATAATTTTTCATAGTCGGTAGAGTTAGGCGTTATGTGCAGAGTTCAGATGTATTTAGTCAGAGAATGCCAGGGTAGCTGAAGCCAGATTGTAGAATATTCAAAGGATTTAAGTTCACGAACATGAGAACAAGATATGTTGTTGCATGCATACACATAACAGCCACATGACTTTAAAATGAGTATAGAGAAAGTAGGAGGATACTGAGAAGGGTTTCCTATCAGTTGCCTCAGACAGCTAAGTCTCACTGAGGAGAAGGTGAGGTTTAGAGGAAGAGAGGTGAGGTTCAACAGAGAAAATTAGAGGAAGTCACGAATATTGCATAAAATATATATGGAGTGAGTCAGGCAATGGTTCAAAGCATCTCACTTGGTTGTCACTAGGAGAGGGACAGATGGTGAGGGCTTTTATGATCCCTTTCCCTCCCCTCCTCCCTGGGGACTCTGCGGCTCTATGATTTTGTAACATGAAATGTGGTGTGTAATATGCATGTAGTTTGGTACTGACAATTAGAAGAAAATGAACAGTAGACTCTGCTGGCCAATTTAGTTGCTGAAGCACTGATAAAGTTCAGCAAAAAGAGATGGACAGAAGTTAGTCCCGAGAGCTGATGAAACGGAAGCTCCAGCTCTCCCTTTCAATAACTCTCCATCCACCTTGGGAATACTGCCCGTTTTGACTGGTGCTGCAGTCAACTCCCTGCGTACAAGTGCTTCTCGTCCCTGCCAGCTCGATGCAAATTTTTTTCTTGTGTAGGACACTCAGACTTTGCCCCAAAGTCGCAATCATTTCTAGTTGTATGGATTCGGTTTCAGTCATCTCTCAGTTGCAACAGATTGGCTGAATGTACAGGGAACCATTATCTTTATTATAATTGTCTTTCATTAAAAGAGTAAGAACCTACTGTGTTCATGGAATTTCCTAGTTATGGATCATCCGACCTTTTGAAGTAGTACGTGGCCTTGTAACTCCTTGTGACTCACAGAGAAGTTTTGTTGTCTTCATGTTGAGGAATTGTCTGCTCTGTGATAGTGTAGTGCATGAGGTAAGTGGCTAGGGAAGGTGAAGGCAAAGGGCTGATCTTCATAAAACGTTTCCACATAATTAGGAAGAATTCACTTAAGTTTTGTTGTTCCAGTACACTTAATATTGTCCCTCTCTGGTGTTTTTTCTTTTCCAACTTATTTTTATCTTCTTGGCCCATTTACTCTTCAATTCTCTCTCGTCTCCTTCTTTCTTCTCACTTTTCTTCCCAGGTCACGTAATACCCCACCATCCTCTCCGTTCTGAGGCATTTTCTAAGTGCATCATGAACTTATTCTTAAGCCGCCAAGGCGCAACCTCCTCCCAGAAAATTTTGCATTCTTAAAGCGAACATCAGGAGGAAGATGCAGAGAGGGGGGAGGGGAAGAGAGGGAAAGAAAAGCAAGGGGGAAGAGAAGTGGAAATGAGGGGCAGGAGGGGGAGAGAGGATGAGATGCAATGGGGGAGAGAAGGGAAAGGAGGGGGAGGGGATGAGGTGCAAGGGGGGAAAGAAGGGGAAAGGAGGGGGAGTTGAGGGGAAGGGAGGAGGTGCAAGGGGGAAGAGGAACGAAAAGGAGGGGGAGAAGGGGGGGAGAGGAGGAGATGCAGTGGGGGAGAGAAGGGGAAAGGAGGGGGAAGAGAAGGAGAAGGGTTGGAGATTAGACGGGAAGAGGAAGAGAGGGAGAAGGATAGGCTAGAGGGTAGGGGCAAGTGGGAAAGGCGTGTTCTTTGTTTGGGGGCGTCTGGAGAGATGAGAGGAAGAACGGGATGAAAGGGAGAAAGGAGAAGAGGAGAAAGGAGGATGAGAAAGGTGGATTAGAGACACTAGAGGGGAGGCAGGGAAATAGAGGGGAAACGGGTGAAAAGAGAGAGATAAGAGGGAGAGGGGGGAGGCGTGCATTCACAGGGGTGGGGTTTAAGATATAGCAGAAGAGAGGGACAAGAAGACAGACTGTTGAGGTGATAAGAGTTTGAGAAAGAAGTTTAGAAGAGAGAGGAAATAGGATAGTGGTGAGGGTGAAGAGGAGGTTGATGAAGGAAGGCAGGAAAGTTGAGGAGAAGTTTAGGCAGGAGGAAGAGAAGACTGGATGAGTGGAGGGAAGAGGGAGAGAAGATGTGAAGGGAGAGGGAAGGATAATTCTGATGGGGTAAAGGGAGGGGGAAGGAAAGTGGTAATGAGGTAAAGAAGGGGGTGGGGAGACAAAGCGCGAGGTGATGAGGAAGAGAAGCTGAGAGAAAGAAAAAGAATGAAGAGATGGTGGGGAGTTTCGTATGTGGGGTAGATACTGAAAGCCTATGAATTCTGAGGGAGAGAGAGAGAGAGAGAGAGAGAGAGAGAGAGAGACGCAGGTTGAGACTTAAAGTTTTAGTGAAGATATAGTTTCATGATTTTTATGCCATGGAGAGGTAGGGAGAGACTGTGTGAGAAGATCGTAATAATGGAGGGACAAGGATATTGCTTTTGATGAGAGAGAGAGAGAGAGAGAGAGAGAGAGAGAGAGAGAGAGAGAGAGAGAGAGAGGGGGGGTACTAGAAAAAAAATACATCGCCCTGCGAAAAAAAAAAATATATATATATATAAATCGATGAGATAAAAATAATTAAGATGTTGCCAAACTGTAACACTATTGCAGTGTGTTAAAGGTGCATAAAGTGTAAAAAATTTGTGAAATTTTAAACTGGAGCTTGAATACTGAGCTGTGTTGTTGGCGCAGAGGTGTTGTACGGGCGAACTAGCGAGAGAGGTGTTGATGTATTTGTGAGAAAATGTGAGAAAGATGTTGAGAAAGGGAAAGAAAAATGAAGTGTGAAAAAGATGTTAGGAAAGAAATGATATATGCTGGAAACGTGTAAGAAAGATACTGCAAGAGTGATGGAAATAGTCGAATGAATGACAAAATTGTTCCAAATATATGAGGAAAAATCTGCCTAAGTTTGAAGGTTATGTGCAGCGTGTCAATATACTGTGCAAGATGAGACGGTTATAAAGTGTGAGAACTGGAGCAAAAGGTGTGAAAGAACTGAGCAGAAATGTGAGAAAAAAAGTTACAGAATGACTGACGCATCATGTGTTAAGAAGTGGAGGAAACTGAAATAGCAACCTGAATATTGAGCAGCAGCGGTGATTCAGAAGTGTTCCAGTGGATAAATTGCATCAGAAAAATGGCTGCAGATGTGTTGCAGTTGGGATAGGTTCCAGTGAAATGTGGGTTGCATATATCTGTATGTTTTGCTGGAGTGTTTTATTATGGTTTGTTCATAGAGGTGTTTCATTTAATGTAATACAAATCGATTTTCATGGTCAGAGTGAAATCCTAGAAATGAAGTGGTCTCATAGTTTGGCGGGACTCCACATTTTTCTTTTTTTTTCCTCCATCTCAGTAACATTAAAAATATTCTGGTGGGTTCCACTATATTACCAGAGAAATAAAGTATATCAGATGATACCAGTATTTGTGAAATTTTATTTGGATTTTTAGTATCTATTTTTACTTCCGTCAGCTAATTTGGAAGGATCATATGTATTCACCCTTGTGTGTTTGTCTCTATAATTATTTGTTTGTGCACAGTATATCTCAAAGATGTTACTTTATCAGACGTCAGTGTTATCTGGTGGCTATGTGGACATGAGGCCAAGGAAGAGTTAATTTGATTTTAAGTAGGATCCAGAACTGAATGAAGGAATAATCAGATCGCACTGGCTGTAGCATAGGTATGCCTACTCTGATATTGTACAACAGGGCAGACTAACACAGTAGATTTAGTTACCTCTGCCAACAATGTTGGACGGAGACTTGTTTATGAATCATAAATTACATAGGCGTAGATGGAGGTTTGCGTTCTCTGTTTGATTTCTAATTCTGTACTTTAGTCAGAATTGTTAAGAAACACAGCTGCTTCCTGGATGTTCACTCCTGGTCTCTCAAATTACCTGAAATATTGGTTGAGTTTGATATAACTAAGGTGGTCACTGTTGTCTCTCTTTTTCTTTCATAGTCTTTCAGCTCTAGTTCACAGTTATTTAGGCTGAGAATATTTACATGATGTCAGTCTCTTCTCTAACTGCAGGATGAGAGAAATAAAAAAAGTTACATTTTCCCAATTACCATTTGCAGGCTGAAACAAACTGGTCATCATTTTCCATTCTCTTATTGTAGACTAAGAGCAAAAACCTTTATTTCCCTTTTTTTAATTGCAGGTGTCATGGATCCGCGGACGAGACCTGCAGGTGTTGTCCACAGGCAGAGTGACCTTCTCCACAGACCTGCGCATCTCTGTCCTACCAGGCACCACCACTTTCTTCACATCCCGTAAGAGCCGCAGCGTTGAATGCCTTGGCTGCGACCGATTAATGTCTCGCAGGAGCAGAAGTGTAGAGCGTTTCGGTTCCAGCACCACTTCTTTGAAGTCCCGTAAGAGGAACAGCTTGCAGTCAGTTGGTAGTGGGAATGCTACCTCTTACAGCACTGACGAGCCTGATGGTGGAAAAAGAGGGATCGGAGGGCATGGCTATGGTAGTAGGGACAGTGGTGAAAGAGCAGAACCTGCTGAATATTATCCTAGACATGGTGATGACCATCAATGTGTTGGTGACTGTGGTGGTGATGGGAAAAATACAGCTATTCGTAGGAAATTTGTTGGTGGTGGTTCTACAGCTAATGATGAAAATAATATCGGTACTGAAGGTGAAAATGAAGAAACTGATGGACACAACGTTCACATTGTTGGTGATAGTTATAAGGTGGTTGCTGACAGTGTTGTTGGTGATACAGTTATTGATGGGCAGTATCTTGGAAGTGGTTTTAATATTTATGCCTGTACTGGTGATTGTGGTGCTGCTGATTATCATGATAATTATGTGGATTATCGTGGACAAACACCAGAGAACTTAAATCAACAAAACAGTGATGACAACGTTTTTGGTGTCACTGCTAATGAAATTAGTGATTATCATATTCAGGAGGCAAAGATCCCAACACAGAAGAACAGGTACTCTACTGCAAACGACCACCAGTCTGTTTATGAAGACAATGAAGAGTTGGTGAAACGAAACGAGGAAAAGTTAATGAATAATCATGATGGAAAGTTGATGCATAGTGGTGGAAAGATGGTGAAACAAAGTAATAAGGAGTCAATGAAACATAATGATGATAGTGTAAAGTTTTACTATATCCATTCCATCACCAACCACAGGAAAGATCATTCAAGCAGAAACACCCTTTCTGATCATCAGGAAAACCTTAACGCTCATCCAATGAGAAACCTCATTACAGACTTTCGTCATGAACAAAGAAACAATGAACATGACAGAAAACGTAAACAAAACGTCAGGCAAAGAAAACACAACAAAAACTCGAGACAGAAGAACCGTAATTATCAAATATACACCAAAAGAAAAATCAACTACCAAGGACGTTCCAATACAAACCTCGAACACGAAATAAACCCAGAACATAAAGGAATATCCAAAAGAAACCACAGCTATGAGAGAAACTCTGATAATCAAGAAAGTTTCAAAATAAAATCCAGTTATCAACGAAAGCCAGAACATCAACTAAACTCTAAAAGAAACTTTGACTATCAAGGAAATCACGACCAAGAAAGAAGCTTCATACGAAACTTCAGTTATCCACGCACCCCTGATCAAGAAAGCAACCACCAGACACAACAAGTGACACCAAATCCAGTCCGACGGCGCAACAGACGAGAACACCGCTACTACCAGCACGACGCTAAACCACCCGACAAAGGAAACCGACGGGCCTCCTTTTTTGAGTATAAATCGTCTCCATCTAACCGAGCAGCCCTCAATCGGCACAGTCAGGCCTATGCGGAGTACAACAGCCCTATAGCCATATATCCCCAGGGGCGTTCTGCTCAGGGAACAGGAGCTAGTAACAAGGGGCTACAACCAGGACCCAACTACATCGAGGGCGTGTGGGAGCCGGAGGATTACACCTTGCAAATTAAGTACACCAAACCAGAGGACGCCGGCACATATATTTGCCAGATCAACACTGAACCAAGAATTAGCCAGACTGTTCACCTCAACGTTGTCAGTAAGTATTAGTGTCAGAGCAGTTTATCTGTGGCATAGAGGGTCAGTTTAGAATATGTAATATTTGATTTCTATAAAAACATATCTCAGTGATAGATCAGAATGTTGCAGAAAGAAGGCAGATGAAATGAGTGACTGAATGAGTGATCTGAAGGATATAAACCTAGATTATTCAGGGCAGAATTTGTGCATGAACACTTTCTACAGTATTATGTAACAGATGAATGTTCTCCTGTAGTGAATGTGTGAGTCATCCACACTTCATAGCGTCATTAGCTACCAGAATAGCCCTAAGTAAGCTTTGTTCTACTGCACCCTTACTGTGTAGCCATAAGTAGAAAAAATTGCATTAGTTTAAGGTGAAGAATGTATTGGAAGAATTATACCTACAGAGTGACAAGAAAAAGAAAATAAAGAAAACGTCAACAACTACTCTCATAATTATTACCTCCAAGGCGTAAGGGTCCGAGGCTAGGCTACTGTAGTCGAGAAGATTTAAGGATACGAGATCAAACTTCGTTCCTGGCAGCATTCCAAAAGGTGAAAAAACCTTTGGCTTCCCCAGGGACTGAAACCATAGCATGTAATCCATAGCCTTTTCCAGCTTAAGATCTCCACCACCAGACAACCTACACGAACTTTACGAATTTAAGCGTAATATGATGATACATCAGTTTTGCTTATAATTACCTCCTCTTCACCTTTTTCACGTATAAAGAGGTGTTGGAGAGAAGTGCCGCTGGCTGATTATGCAAATGCCCCTTAAACCCTTGTCTCTCTTTTCTCCCCCCCCCAAAAAAAAAAAAAGGCAGCTTCATCCCGCTGAGACCAAGTTGGGCGGAAATTGCTGTTCTTGTCGATAATTACAAAATGAGCATATTTGCGTATAATTCTGGCAGTCTAGTGGTTATAACGTACCAGTCGGAGTTAACGACGTAACAAGGATTCAGTCTCCATGAGGTGATGGGAGGTCCTAATGTACATGTACAACCATCATTGAATGCAGATTAGTCATTCATTCAACATACTGGATTACGGTAGCCTAGCCTTGGACACCTACACCTCGAAGGGAGTGAAACAGATGGACTGTTTACAGGTTACACTTCTGCCGTCTGATCAATTTCCGCCACTGTAAAATCAAACGCGATGATTAAAGTAGGTTAGGTCAGAACTTCTTGCAAATATTCTACAATGTTTCACCCAACACTTAATGCACGTTAGTGATTTATTATTTTTTTATACGGCTGATTCACTTCGATGGTATATTTTATTGTATCAAGCAGCCACAATGACAAGTTAGACACACCCTGCATTAGCCACTTAGTTAATGGGGCTTTTTCCTTTCCCAAACAAAACCGTGTAAAGCAACAACAAGAATTGGACATAAAATGTTTGTTGGATTGAATGGAATTATTTTATATTTCTCACAACGTTGCTTCACTAATTCACTGGGATGACTTTTTTTTTTTTTATCGAACTATATCTTGACGACTGTATTAAACAACGAAAGATCTCTTACTAGTTGAAGGCAATTTGAGGCAGTATCTAAATTTTCCAGTTGGAACTGTTTCCTAAGTGCAGTAAAATCGTGTAACAGCAATAAGAACAGTAAAAATACGTTTTTGGATTGAAGGAGTTAATATCAGCATTTGTTCGGCTACCGATATGAACAAATTATTATCCAATAAAACTTTCCATATAACAGAAAAGGGTCAATATTGGTCCGACCTAAATCAAAATGTAGCCATTATTGCGACACAAAATATTGCATATAGAATATACAATGGATGAAAGTGTACAATGAATGGATGAGAAATAGGGGCGCAGAAGAAGTTGCGAGGCGGAAGAGAGAGTTATATGTAGAAAGGAAGAGAGAGGTGAAAGGATTAGTAAGAGAGAGTAAGATGAGAGTGGATGAGGAATATGGAAGGAATATGAGTGTAAAGTGGAGGGACTGTAAGAAAATGTTTTGGAAAGAGGTGAAGAGAGTAAGACAGGGTGGCAGTGAAGTTAGTAGGGAAGTTAAAGATAAAAATGGTAGATTACTAGTGGAGAAGGGAGAAAAAGTGAGCATATGGATAGAACACTTTAAGGAATTGTTGAACATAGAGGATGGAAGTAATGCGAGTATAAGTGGCTGGAGAATGACTGGGAGAAGGAGGGAGGTGAGAAGACAGGAAGAAATCAGTAGGATAGAAGTTGTGGAAGCAATGAAGAACGTCAGATTGGGAAAATCTCCTGGAATTGATGCAGTGTGTGGTGAAATGCTGAAGCATGAGGGAGAGATAGTAGTAGAATGGATGTGGAAGATGTGCAGATTGGCCTGGGAGGAAGGTAGAGTCCCGGAGGATTGGAAGTCAGGTATAATTATTCCCTTGTACAAAGGAAAAGGGGAACAAGAATTGTGAGGTAATCATAGAGTCATTTGTCTTCTTAGTGTAATAGGAAAAGTGTATGGAAGGATACTTATTGACAGTGTTAGGGAAATAACAGAGAAATTACTTGGAGAAGAACAGGGAGGCTTTAGGAAGGGAAGAGGTTGTGTAGATCAGATATTCATTCTTAGATCTTTAGTGGAAAAGTTTCTAGGGAAGGGAAAGAAGTTGTATGCGGCTTTCATGGATTTGGAGAAAGCATATGACAAGGTGGATAGACGAGGATTGTGGAAAGTATTAAGAATATACGGAGTAGATGGGAAGTTGTTGAATGCTATGAAGATTATGTATGATGGTGCTAAGGCTGCAGTGCGTGTGAATGGTGAACTGAGTGAATTTTTCTCTTTGAAGGTTGAGTTGAAACAGAGATGTGTCATCTCTCCATGGTTGTTCAATCTGTACATGGATGAGGTAATAAAAAAAGATACAAGGTAGGGCAGTGAATGTTGGAGTGACCCTAATGACAGAGGTAGTGTTTGGAAACTCACTGTACTGTTGTTTGCAGATGATACTGTGTTGTTATGTGAAGACAAAGGAGAGCTGCAAGGCTTGGTGGATGAATTTGGGAGTGTGTGTAAGAAACGGAATCTAAAGGTGAATGTAGGGAAGAGTAAAGTGATGGTCTTTGAGAAAGGTGAAGTCAGTGAATGTACAGTGAGGTTGGATGGTAAGGAAATGGAAAATGTGAGTACGTTTAAGTACTTGGGTAGTGTGATGAGTAAGGATGGAAGTTTGGAGGGTGAAGTGCTTGAAAGGGTACAAGGAAGGAAGGTTGCTGGTTCCTTGAAGGTAGTGATAAGAAACAGGGAAATGAGCATGGAAGTGAAAAATTTACTACATGACAGTATTGTGATACGAACTCCAACGTATGGAAGGAAAGCTTGGACGTTGTTGGAAGGACACAAATCAAGAGTGAGAGCAGTGGAAATGAGTTATTTAAGAGGAGCCTGTGGAGTCACATGGAGAGACAGGTTGCCAAATGAGGATATATTGAGGGTTGTGGTGTGGATGTGGATGTGATAGGAAGCGTTAGGAGGAACACACTGAGGTGGTTTGGCCATGTGGAGAGGATGGAGGGTGAGAGACTGACGAGGAGAGTGTATGTGAGTGAGGTGGAGGGGGGTAGAGGGAGGGGGAGGCCGAGGTTGAGATTGAGGGATGGATTGGAGAGGTATATGAGAGAGAGGGTGTGTGTTGGGAGCAGGGCAGTGAAATGGCGGGGGACAGGGCGACGTGGAGGCGATTTGTTTGTGGCCACCCCGTACGGGATTGAGGCGTCTGATAATAGATAGATGGATTGAATATACTGGCACAGAGAGGAAAATAAAAGCACATAAAATGACACCACACACACACACACACACACACACACACACACACACACACACACACACACACACACACACACACACACACACACACACACACACACACACACACACACACACAGACAGCTGATAAGAAAAGCTGATGAGAAAAGTCTGGGTAAACCATCTGGAAGAACAATATGGTAACAGAAAGGCAGTTCGGTTTTAGAAAAAGGAAAATCATTTGTTACAATCTATTAAGCTACTATGATAGAGATGC
Source organism: Coenobita brevimanus (assembly GCF_032717465.1). Classification (NCBI taxonomy): domain Eukaryota; kingdom Metazoa; phylum Arthropoda; class Malacostraca; order Decapoda; family Coenobitidae; genus Coenobita; species Coenobita brevimanus. Next base: position 19,538,129 of record NC_136975.1, on the reverse strand, counting down.
AGAAACATTACAGAAAAGAGAAGGATGGGTGACAGTATCTATATAGATCTCAAGAAAGGATTTATCAGAGTACTGCACCAAAGAATTTTATGGAAACTGTACAATCGAGGAGGAGTCCAAGGCAACCTATGCTGTTGGATGCAGGACTTTCTCAGAAAAAGGGAAATGTGAACAGTATTAAGGGGAAAATATTCATCATGGAGGGAAGTGACTAGCAGAGTTCCACAGGGCTCAGTGCTGATAACAGTTATGTTTTTAGTATATATAAATGACACAGTAACATTGGACATAGAAGCTATCTAAATATGTTTGCTGACGATGCAAAAATAAAGGAAAATTACTAACAGATTCTAGCAGAGAGCTACAAGAAGAATTAAATAAACTTCATGAATGGAGCAATAAATGGCAAATGAAATTCAGTGTGGACAAGTGTCATGCAATTAAGTTTGGTAAATGTGAAAAAAGACCAGACTGGTATTATAAGTTAGGAAGTTCAACCCTACACTTACCGGAAAGGGGGAAGGACCTAGGAGTGATTATCTGTAACAGACTATCTCCGGCTGACCACATCAGTGAGAAGGTATGGAACATGTATACATTGCTGCTAGTATGAGAAGAGCAATTACATGCATAAATAATGACATGCTGAGAAAGATAATATTCATCAGACCAACCCTGGAGTATGCATCAGTAGTCTGGAATCCTCATTACAAAAAAGACGTAGATAAGACTGGAAAAGTACAAAAGGCCGCTACAAGATGGGTACCAAGCTTAAGGAATCTAAGCTTCGAAGTAAGACTAGAAAAACTGAATGTACCAACACTACAGGAGAGAAGGAAAAGAGGAGAAATGATTATGCTATATAAATGCATCTCAGGGAAAGAGAAAACATATATGAGACAGAAATTAGTCTCTCTCTCTCTCTCTCTCTCTCTCTCTCTCCTATGGAAAGGGAGGTAGCCGAGACAGGACGACACACTCCCCATTTACTCATCCATTCAAACACAGTCAATCGCATCTTAGCCCCAAAGGGGAAAAGGGACAGATCCTCACAGCACCACACCACACATGAGTCAACTGTGCAGTGCAATCAGTGACATCCGCAGCAGGTCCCGACAGTAGAGCTGGTTTACCCCTGCCACATCATAATAGACCCATCCCCTTACTCGCACCTGACCTGACTAGCTAATCAGACCAAATGCGGGAGAATATCTCCTCAGGGCTGCGTCATCATTTATTCATTCACAATTTCTCTCCATTTATTTCTGTCACGCACAGCCACTCTTCATTGCTCAACAGACATCCCTCTCGCATCCAGCGCTCTCTTCACACTGTCCATCCATCCTATTCGTGGTCTCCTCTCCTCTCACATCAGATCTAGTTATCTTTTTCACCAATATATATATATATATATATATATATATATATATATATATATATATATATATATATATAGATATATATAAAATGAGTATATAACCTATAGGGGAGTATCAGCAAGAGGACACTGCAAAAAAATACATAAAAAGAGAGGTTATAATGATGTAAGGAATTTCAGTTTCCCAAATAGGGTAATTGGTCAGTGGAATGCACTACTGAATGAAATAGTGTGTACCAAAACTATTCATAAATTTAAGGATATGTATGATAAAAATGGTTTAATGCACGGAACAGTACGAGTTTGACTCATTCCTTTAGAGCAGGGGTTCCCAACCTGGGGTAAATTACCCCAAGTGGGGTAATTTGGTCTTTTGTGAAGGGTAATGGGGGAGGTAACAAAAAAAAAAAAAAAATCTAAAAATCGTACAAGTTATGATAGACTTCGGACCTATACTAAAATTCAGAGATGAATGTTTAAAGTCATGTTCATTTGGTATCAGTGTTAATAATAAAAATAAATTACTCCTTGGAATAACCCTCTTGGTTTTAGCCTAACCTTTAATTAAGTCCTTCATTCAAACTAAAATCTAGGCATCAAAATGTTAAGCAGCTAAAATGCAATTGTGGAAACATAAGCAATGAGGGGTAATGAGTGAAGAGAGGTGTGGAAAATGGGGTAATGGGTAAATAAAGGTTGGGAACCCCTGCTTTAGAGATACAATTAGGTAAGAACAATTAGGTAAGGTAAGAACACACACACACACACACACACACACGCACACACACACACACACACACACACACACACACACACACACACACACACACCTAAGGGTAAACATGTGACGCAGTACACACAGCAGAGCACATTACCCCCACAGTATTTCTGGGACTGTCTTCCTCAGTCTGTCGTCACCACTACCAGTAATCTCCAGCCTTTTAAATGCAATGTACCGTGCATCTCGAAACGAACAAATCTTGAGTATAGCATTCTTTCTTGTTTAATATTATTTGAAATGAATTAGTTTTCTAGGCTCTAAGCTAATGTTTCTTAATCATTTCCGGCTGTAACCCACACTCTAGAAATGAGGCAAGCTCGACTGCCCATTATGTCAGATTGATAAATTGCACCCATAATAAATCCAGGTTAATACGGATGATGACGAAATAGTTTATCGGTAACATGATACCTTAAGTTTACTTTACATTTATGACAACCCGAAAAAATACAAAATAATCACCCGATACTACTTCACAGTTTCGTGGATGTGTTTTTCTGGACATTCATTTGTAACTGAAAATATGTACAAATGTATCTTGGTAATGCACCCAGTTTACATTTGTATATAATTCATACACATACACACAAACATACACTGTCCCAGGTTTACAGACATAAATCTACGGTTTCTTTAAAGTTTAACTTGGCATTCATGTTGTGGTTTGCTTAGAAGTCGTCACTGATAATAATTTACTGCTTTGATCACAGGTAGGTGCTCTAAAATCAGAAGACGAAACCATTCAGTGAGAGGTAAATAACCAGACAAATTTGTTAGTTTATATATTGTTACGGAACAGAGAAAGATAATGTACACTTTAAGTGAGAATACTAAAAATCACTACTGTCCCGTAAAGTTCCAGGTTCAAAACAAAAGAGTTAGATAAAATTACAAGTTAAAGTTTAATGCTCAAACTAACAACAAAACATTCAGGACTCATAAGGATAATGTAATGGCAAAAAACAGGTTAAATATATGGTTAACTGCAATAGCCTCTATTAACATGAAATTAGCAAGAGTAAATGTACCTAAGTCAGCCCTGATAAAATGAAAATACACTGGGTAATGCTCAGTTAATGCAAGATAAATTATTACAGATACAAAATAATATTAAAACTGGCTGACAGAATGAATCCTACATAAATTACAAAAAAAACTCACCAGGCCTAAGAATTAACCCCATGCTACACAGCACATGAAAAAATGCAACAACAGTTATACTCAAATTACACAGCTGCTAGATGGTTGGAGACTTCCCGAACACTCACAACAACAACTGTACAGGGGAGGACAGAGATGTGAACAAAATGAGGAGTAGATCTAAGTGGCAATTAATGTAGAGACTGAGCTCATTATATAGGGGCCAGCAGAGCTTGATACAACTTGTAAGAAGGACGCGCAAATGAAGCCATGGGGACAAAGAGTTGACAATCCCGCTCTGAACAACAGAAAGGACGACTTACTCTACTATAACGGTAGAAGGGAGGGACTGAGGCAGAACACGCTCGTGATCAAACGTGCAGCAACTGTGCGTTAAAATTACACAAAGGATGATGAAATCATAGGCTATGTAACACCTCCCCACAAAGAAAAAAGAAATTTACAAAGGAAATTTCTTATTACTCTAAAACAATCTGTCTAAAGTCTAGATAAGCAATCTGCAATAAAATTTTCTTTCCCCTTGACATGTTGTATGTCTAATGAATACTCCTGAAGAAGTAGACTCCATCTTGTCAATCTCTGATTTTTATCTTTAAAACTTACTAAGGAATTTCAGTGGGTTATGATCGGTATAAATGACTATGGGGTCAAAACCAGAACACAAATAAAATGAAAAATGCTGTAAACCCAAAATCAAGGCCAAAAGCTCTTTCTCAATAGTTGAGTAGTTCTTTTGAGGTGGAGTGAACTTCTTACTGTAATAAGATACAGGGTGTTCAATACCCTGATCATCCTCTTGCAGCAAAACAGCCCCAGTTCCTGTATCACTTGCATCAACAGCCATCTGAAAAGGCTTAGCAAAATTTGGAGTAGCGAGCACTGGCTGACTTAATAGGATAGGTTTAAGTTTGTTGAAAGAGGATTCACAGTTATCGGTCCAGACAAATTTAACTCCCTTTTTCAGTAGGTCTGTAAGTGGTGATACAAGAATTGAAAAGTTAAGAACAAATCTCCTGTAATAACCTACCATTCCCAAAAATCTTTGTAGCTCTTTCCTACTTTTAGGTCTGGGAAGATCACTTATAACCTGAACCTTAGCTCCTGGTGGTGCAACATGTCCATCACCAATTACATACCCAAGGTACTGAACTTTAGCTTGACCAAACTCACACTTTGATAAATTAAATTAGCTACAAGATTAGCCTGAACCAAACGCTCAAGAAATTTACTGACATGGCATAGGTGATCTTTCCAGTTGTCACTGAAGATTAATACATCATCAATATAAACAACACACCCTGCCAAACCCTCTGTTACAACATTCATGAGCTTCTGAAATGTGGCTGGTGCATTTTTCATACCATATGGCATTACAGAACATGCAAAAGTCTTTCCTAGTGTTACAAAACATGAGATCTCCCTAGCACATTCAGTCATAGGTACTTGCCAGTATCCCTTTAACAAATCAAACTTACTTATGTACCTAGCCTTTCCGATCTTATCTATGCAATCTTCCACACGAGGGAGAGGGTAAGTGTCTGTTTTGGTTATCTGATTAACACGTCTGTAGTTGATGCAAAGCCGCTGTGACCCACCAGGCTTGGGGACTAGAGTGACAGGAGAACTCCACTCGCTCTGACAGGGCTCAATCATCTTGTGGTCCAACAGGTAGCCAAGCTCCTTCTCGATGAGAGGAACTTTCACTGGGTTCACACGATAAGGAGGCAGTTTAATTGGCTTTGCGTCTCCAACATCGACATCATGCATCAACACAGTGATTCTTCCTGGAGTGGCACGGAACACTTGCGGGTACTCCTGCAGTAATGCCGAAAACTCCTGCCTTTCCTCGGGAGGTAGATGAGAGAGCTTAGTCTGGAGATCATTCATGATATCAGGATTCTTCCCCAAACTATCACTCAGGCTCATACTGCATGGGAGAGCTTCACTTGCAGACTCGGGTGGAACAGCTACAGTGCAGACTGGATTATTTTCGTCCCACATGTGATATAACTTTAGCATGTTGATGTGACATAGTTGCTTGTTCTTTCTACGATCTGGTGTGGCGATGACATAGTTGACATCACTGAGTTTCTTCTCCACGAAATAAGGACCACTAAACTTGGCTTGAAGAGGTTGCCCATGCACCGGTAGCAGAATCAAAACCTGATCTCCTGGCTGAAAGTGGCATAACCTGGACTTCTTATCATGCCAAGTCTTCAACTTCTTCTGAGCAGCTCCTAAATTCTCTCTCGCCAGTTGTAAAGCAGTGGACAGCCGTTCTTTGAACTTCATCACATACTCCAGCAGGTTGACGTCATCTTCCTCCGACAGCCAGCATTCCTTGAGTAACTTAAGGGGTCCTCTTACTTCATGGCCAAACAGTAGTTCAAATGGTGAGAAGCCCAGTGATTCATTTGGAGATTCTCTTGCAGCAAACACAACGAATGGAAGACCTTTATCCCAGTCTTTCTGATGTTCCAAACAGTATTTCTTGAGCATCGATTTGAGTGTTTGATGATATCTCTCCAACGCTCCTTGGGTCTGGGGATGGTAAGCTGAAGACGTGATCTGGGTGATGCCCAACTCTTTCAGAGACTGCTTGAAAACATTTGACATGAAATTACTTCCTCGGTCTGACTGTACCTCCTTGGGCAGACCAAACTTTGTGAAGAACCCTAGCATTTCCTTAACCACGTTCTTTGCTGAGATATTTCTAAGTGGAATGGCTTCAGGATAACGAGTAGCCATATCAATCAGGGTCAGCACATAAGAAAATCCTGAAGAAGTCTTAGGAAGAGGGCCCACAATATCCACCAACACACGGGTGAAAGGCGCCTCAAAAGGAGGAATGGGAACTAGAGGTGCAACCTTTTCGGTCTGATTACACTTCCCCACAACTTGACAGGTGTGACAAGACTTACAATACCAGGAAACATCCCTGAAGATACCTGGCCAGTAGAAGTGTTTCAAAATGCGTGCCACAGTCTTCCTCACTCCAAGGTGTCCTGCCAAACTGGAATCATGAGCCACTCGAATGATATCCTGCCTACAAACACGAGGGATGACAACTTGATGTACAACCTCCCATTCACAGTCGGCTGATGCTGTTGGGGGTCTCCACTTCCTCATAAGTACTCCTGACTTTACATAATAACAAGTAGAAGCACTGGCTGACTCTTCCTCACTACAAGCAGAGTTAGCTAAGACCTTTCAACCTCAGGGTCAGCAACCTTGCAACTCCAACCAACTCTAATGACGAGACAAATTATCAACACTACGGGTACTGCCTCATCTGGTGAGTGGTCCAAATTAGCAAGAAAAGTGTCAGCTAGGATAACATCATCATCATCATTATCTCTCTAAATCACCAGTAACAGCTTTAGACTTAGCCCTAGTGACAGCACATGCAGGGAACACATCAGGGACATCAACAGCATCCTGGGACACATGCCACTGGCTCACTAGACAACTGAGGAGCTGGACACACTTGAAGCTTCAGCTCACCAATATCATTTCCAAGAAGTAAGAAAGTTACACCTGACATTGGGAGTGTCCTTCAACCAACCCAACCATAACAGAACCATTAACAAAACCATGGACTCTAAATTCACTCTGCACAGAGGGACAGAGAAGTAATTATTATTCCTGCTACACGCTTGTAAGATTACAGTTTCATCAGAGGAATGCTAAAATTAGGAGCCTAGAAGCACTGGTCAGCATAAGGGAGTTTGGCAAGCACCTGTATCACGATATATTTTAACTGATTTCCTGTCATTACTGTCCAGAGGACTGACAAAACCATCAGACAGGAAATTAGCAGTATTATGAACTCTTGAGAGTGCTCACCCACGTTACTGCTCAAAAGAGGAGCTCCATCATGAGAATTTAAGTTACCCCTCAAAGCAGGTTCAGTTAACTCAGTTAATCAAGCAGTAATTCTGGGAACTCTCAAGAGTGGACACTAGACCAATTGACTGAATATTTAAAGACTCCTTTTTGTTCACATCCACGCTGTCTCCTGAAACATCTCTCTGTAGTATGACCAAGCTTACTACAATAAGTACATTTACTTTTCTGAAATTCAGAGGTGAAGCTGGTATTTACTTCCTGAGAAACATCATCTTTATTCTCTTTCCTGTTACCTGTACCTCTGAGTAGAGGCAACGTACTTACTCTCAGCTTTCCCTTTTTCTCTAGAATATCTCTTGTGAGTGAGAACATACTCATCAGCTAAAACTGCAGCATCAGACAAAATTATCTATTCTTTTCTCATCAAAGATATAGGCTTACATCATTATAGAAAGATACCTTTTGAAATCTCTCCAGCAAAATCATCTGCTTAAATTTACCAAAATCAGAATCCACATTCTTAGAATTTAACCACTGCTCTAACAGATCTTCTTTGATTTTAAATTCCCTCGTATCATGGGATTGCTTATCTTGCTTGTAAGTTGTCCTAAATTTTACTGATAGAGCTTCAGGAACAAGCTCATGAGGCCTTGGCCTTAATAATCAAGCTCTTAACTACATCATGTAATTATCAGATTGATCCTGAGGCAAAGATGCTGTAAAATTACTTGAGCTTTACCGGTGAGAACAGTTTGAAGGAGTACTGGCCAATACTCCTTAGGCCAATTAAAACCTGTAGCTACCCTCTCAAACAACTGAAAATACTTTGTTAAATCAGATTCATTAAAAGGAGGGACAAGTTTAACATTTTTAGCCACATCAAAATCATCAGAGCTAGATGATCCAGTTCCACCTTGTTTCATGCGATACTCATGGTCTGCCTGAATCCTGGCAAGTTCAACTTGTGCCTGTATCTGTGCCTCCTGAATCCGAGCCTGAGATTCCGCCTCCTTAGCCTGAGACTCAGCCTCCTTAGCACGTGCTTGAAATTCAGCTTCCTTCACACGAGCCTCCTGCAGAGCTAGCTGTAACTTAGCTAATTCAATCTGCGTTTGCTCATTTGGAGGAGTTACATTAAACAAGCTTTTATTAATCATGCCAACAATTTGATCTTTAGAATGATGAGAGTGAACTGCAATTCCCAATTGTTGAGCAACAAGCTTAAGTTCATTCTTTGTTCTGTTTTCTATATCACACACTGTTTGCACATTTGACAAAAATCTTTGGCTTCATCAAGTGTAGAAATAGTAGCCATCATGAATATATCACAGTCACAAAATATCAAACAATATCCTTATGATAATATCCTGAATATCCTGATATGAGGTCGCCAAATTTATGTTACGGAACAGAGAAAGATAATGTACACTTTAAGTGAGAATAAAGAAAATCACTACTGTCACGTAAAGTTACAGGTTCAATACAAAATAGTTAGTTAAAATTACAAGTTAAAGTTTAATGACAAACTAACAACAAAACATTCAGGACTCATAAGGATAATGTAATGGCAAATAAACAGGTTAAATATATGGTTAACTGCAATAGCCTCTATTAACACGAAATTAGCAAGAATAAATTTATCTAAGTCAGCCCTGATAAAATGAGATACCAGATAATACTCAGTGAATGCCAGATAAATAATTACAGATACAAACTATTATCAAAAATGACTGACATAAAGAACCCTACATGAATTATAAAAACTTCACTAGGCCTACAAATTAAACTTATGCTATACAGTACAAGAAAAAATGCAACAACAGTTATACTCAAACTACACACAGCTGCTAGATGGTTTGGAGATTTCTTGAGCACACACAATAATAATAACTGTACAGGGGAGGACAGAGATGTGAACAAAATGAGGAGCAGATCTAAGTGGCAATGATGCAGAGACTGAGCTCATATCACTAACAGATCCCAGATAATATTCCCTGATAAGAGGTCATGCAAATGAAAGCAAAATGTACACTTTAAGAGTGTAAAATTACACTACTGTTAAAGTTCCAAACTTAAGTAAAGCAAAGGAATGTAATGCTCACTCCTAAGCTCATAAGGATATGTATTAACATGCATATCCTCTATTAATGAAATTAGCATTGCTAAACTGAAAATACACTGGGTAATGCTCAGTTAATGCAAGATAAATTATTACAGATACAAAATATTATCAAAAATGACTGACAAAAAGAACTTTTACATAAATTATAAAAAAAAAACCACTAGGCCTACAAATCAACACCTTACGCTACACAGTACAAGGAAAATGCAATAACAGTTATACTCAAATTACACAGCTGCTAGATGGTTGGAGACTTCCGGAGCACTCACAACACTAATTGTACAGGGGAGGACAGAGATGTGAACAAAATGAGGAGCAGATCTAAGTGGCAATGATGCAGAGACTGAGCTCATTATATAGGGGCCAGCAGAGCTTGATACAACTTGTAAGAAGGACGCGCAAATGAAGCCATGGGGACAAAGAGTTGACAATCTCCCTCTGAGCAACATAAAGAACGACTTACTTTACTATAATGGTAGAAGGGGGGGACTGAGGCAGAACACGCTCATGATCAAACATGCAGCATACTGTGCGTTAAAATTACACAAAGGATGATGAAATCATAGTCTATGTAACAGTCTATATACCTAGGCTGCTTCCCCCAAAGAACGGGAGGTGGCCAAAACAGGACGACACACTCCCAATTTACGTATCCACACACACACATTTATTTGTATCTTAGCCCCAGGGGTAGAATGGACAGATCCTCATCACACCACACCACACCGCACAAGGGTCGACTGCACAGTGCAATCAGCGATCCGCAGCAGGGTTTTTACCAAATGTTCCGTGCGAAGAATAAAGACAGGATAGGATCTCTCAGGACAGAATCAGGTAACATTACCAGTGAAGATAAAGAAACGTACTCATCCTAAATAATTATTTCGTATCAGTATTTACCAAGGAAAATCTATACGTGGTCCCTCAAGCAGTAAATATTTACGATGATAATGCGGACAATATTCTTAGTGAAATAATTATTAGTTAGGAGGACGTATTGAAAAGAAATTAATAAATTAAAACCTTAAACATCGCCAGGTCCGGACGATAAATGTGCAAAAATTATCAAAGAAACCAAAGAAAATTTATATCAGCCATTTATAACGTGATTTAATCATTCTTTAAATTCTGAGGTGTGGAAGACCCCAAACGTAGTGCCAATTTTAAAAAGGGTGATAAAATAGCTGCGTCGAATTATCGTCCGATAAGCCTAACGTCAATATTAGAAAAAATGCTAGTGCCAATTATGGCAAATAAAATTAGGTAACACTTAAAAGATTTAATTCTATAAATGAAAGTCAGCATGGATTCAAGGGAGGATGATCCTGCCTCACAGACTTGTCATTCTTCTTGGAGGTCTATGAGGCAGTAGATAACGATAAAACTTAAGATATTATTTATCTGGACTTTAGTAAAGCTTTTGATAGGATACCACACGAAAGGCTAGTTAGAAAGGTTCGAGCACACGGCATAGACGGCGATATCTTAAAATGCATAGAATCCCACGAAAGGACGAAAGCAGAGTATTAATAAATGGAACAAAGTCGTATTGGGGATTAGTAACTAACGTTGTACTACAGGATCAGTAGTCTGTCCTTATTATTTATTATATATATATATGATGTAAATTTAGTGAATCACCAGTAGAATTAGCAATTTGCCAATGACACAAAAATAGGGCGTATCATTAACTCGAATGACGATTGATAATTTACAAAAGGGGCCTTGATATATTATTCAAATGGTCTAAAAATTGGCAAATGGAATTTAACGTTTAAAAACGTAAAGTACTCAAAGTAGGCAAGACCATTGGAGATACTAAATACAACTTAGATAACAAAGAAATTAGTAAATCGTAATGCGAGAGAGATCTAAGAGTTATGGTTAGTAAAGACCTCAAACCAAGGCAACATTGTATTAATGTGAGAAATAAAACAAAGAGGGTCCTAGGATTTATTTCTCGAAGCTCGAGTAATAGGACATCTAAAGTAATATTGCGACTTTAACTAGCATTAGTAAGGAAGGCCACATTTAGACTACGTCGTGCAATTTTGGTGTCCGTACAATACATTGGATACAAATTCCTTACAAAGTGTACAATGAAGATTGACAAAAATGATACATAATGGTCAGAACCTTTCATATGAAGACAAACTAAAAATACTAAATCTGCCCTCACTAGACTACTTAATTGAGGTGTTTAAGTGGATGAAGGGAATAAATAAGGGGATATTAGCAAGGTACTTATAGTGAGCATACAGGATAGAACTAGACGTAATGGTTTCAAACTAGACAAAATCCGTGTTCATTAGGCAGCAGGTAGATATTGGTTTGGCAGCAGAGTAGTAGACGAATGGAAAAAGCTACCTAGTAATGAATTTGCTGTCTTCCATTGAGAGTTTGAAGCATAGAAAGCTAGATTAGCTAGATCCTGCTCCTCTCCCGGTGATGACTCAACGAGCTACCTGGACCTACTGTCTGACTTCTATACTTTTTCATTTCTGCAACATTCGCGGCCTTCCTCTAACCTTCTCTCTGTTGTACACCACCTCTCCTCCTCTAAACCTCACCTTCTCCTCTTACCTTAGACTCAACTGTCTGAGGCAACTGACAACAAACCTTTTTCTGTATCCTCCTACCTTCTATACTCATTTCAAAGCCCAGATCGGTTAATGCCCCAGCCCGCTGCTGGAAATATACGTGTAGGTATTTCTTCATTGTCAGTGTTTGAGTGTGTGGAGCTGGGATTGTGCTGAAGAGGATCTGGTAATATGTGTGTAGTGTTTGTTTCGTGTCTAGTTGTCGTGTGTGTGTCTGTTATATAGTGACAGGATGTTGTGTGTTAGTTCAGGCTCCCATGTAGTATTGTGTACCTCTCATGTCAGGATATTCTCTAACAGGGAGGACTTTGGCTGTGAAAGTGGTATTGATTCAGCCAATGATGATGCACAGTGCGTTGCTTTGTATGGTTTGCAAGGTGATGCAGGGAGTGTTAGGTAGATGAGGGCCCATGTCAGGGAGGCATAGGACATCACTGATCTAATATATTGTTAGTAGAGGAGGAAGAGCGTTTCTTTTAGTCGATCAAATTTCCATACGTGCTCCCTACGTGTCAACAAGTGAGTTGGTGGAGGGTTAGTGCCTCTCCCCATAAAACCAATAGCTCAAGTCAAATGGTCACCCCATACGGGATTATGGCGTCTGGCAATAGATAGATAGATAGATAGAGTTGTCTCTGTAATCGCCGTGGGTGTGTTGAACAGTGGCTTACCTAGGCAGTTTGTGGGGAAGGAAGTAAAAAAGAAAGGACAGGGCACCACACACCTTGCCAGATACTATGAGATGGATAGAAAGATAGATAGATAGATGGAGAGAGAGAGAGAATCATTCTGAAGGGGCAATTAGCAACCGGCAGGACAAAGGGCAGGAGTTGTAGCCCCTTTGATGATTCCCTGTGCATACCTCTGGCATTGAGTCTGGGGATGCTGCCTCTTGATGTCCTCTATGTGGTCCTTGAGTCCAGTGCCACGTATCGGTCCAAGGATCTTAGTAGAGGGGAACGTGGCACTGGTATAATGCAAAGTGTGATGCTGTGGGTGGAGCTGTGCGTATGACTGCTGCTGGCGACGAGTGTAGTGGTGGTTTTGGCAGGAGCAAGTGTTAGCTTCTTGACCGATGCCTGAAGTGTGTTGGGGTAGTCTTGTTGCAGTGTGCAGTCTGTGTCTGCGATGTGGTTGTGTTGGTAATATCCTCTGCATTTTAGGCAATGTTTGTGGGGTGTAGGAATGACATGCATGTATAGGTTGAAAAGTGTGGTTATAAAAGTATGGAGCCCCGTGGAACTCTGTTTGGGAAGCTTCGTGTTCGCGATGCCTTGCCCATTAAAGTACAACATGTGCTTGTCTAATATCGGATAAGTCGTTGACAAACCAGTGTTTGGTGTCGTTCCCCATGTTTGTGATACAGAGATTGGTGATTAGTTTACGTCGGGGGATGGCATCAAAAGCTTTACTTATGTTTTTTGTTGTAAGAACTAAGTGTTATGTTGTGTGTCCCACGGAGTTGATGCGGTAAGATGCGTGCTGTGTGAAGTTGGTTAGTACTGTAGGACGTTGTTTGGTGGACTGTAGTGCACTAAAGCCGTGTTGTGAGGGCGGAAAGGGGACATGAGGTGTGGCTTTGTTAAGAATTAAGCATTCATGTGCTGTGTTTTAGATGGCATGCCAAGAAGTGGCATGGGCCTGTACGGAGGAGGATATGTTGAGTATGCATTGTTTTGAAATTAAATGTGGATAAGAGCAAAGTGAGTTTTGTTATTATTGTTATTATTTATTGATTTATTATTATTATTATTATTTTTTTTTTTTTTTTTTTTTGAGAGAGGGTGACTCAATGTGACAGGATGGTGAATCGAAAGAAACCTGAATTGCTGAGGTAGGTAAGTATACCTAAGTAGCAGGGAACACTGTAAGGGGTAAAAGTGCAAAGTAAATGGGAAGTAGAGTAGCTCGGGTAAGGAAAGTGGCAGGTGTGTGGAGTGTGTGGAGTAGTTAAGGATAAGGAATAATTATAGTGTTGGTGAACTCTGACCGTGTCCACCTCTTCACCATGTGAGCCACCATCCATGACTGGACTGGCACAAATTCTTGCAGCTGGAACACTCGCTGGTACACATTACCTTGGCCATAGTGGGATCAAAGTTGGTATTACTGTGGGTTTTCATTTACCCATTATCAAACACGTGCAACCTTTTCATATTTTCTATTGACATGAGGCCGAACAGGGTAGTACTCCTGAGGGGAATGGGAATGCTGGTGATAGGGACAGCTGGAGCTCCTGTTTCACTAGCTATCTAACCATCCTCCTTTGCTGACCTTTTCAGTGTGACAGTAATATGGAGAGTAGACCAGCATACTCTCCCAAACATTTCCTCTAACTATCTATGCACTACACCACATGCACTTTACATTTCACACAACGTATCCCACTACGTTACAGGGGTTGGCGCCAGCAAGGGCATGCGGCCAGAAAACTTTGCCCCCGCTACCTAGTGGCGGACTTCTGGGGGGAGGCGTGGCGGGGGTTCCGCCAGCATAGATCGTGGGTCCAGGGCGAGATGGGGCTCGGGCCTGTGCTAGAGGGTACAGGGCATTGCGGTTCCCAGGCTGCCGCTTCCGCCCAATAGAGAGGGGCCCGAACCTGGGAGTAGCGCCCCAGGAGGCTGCCCTATCAGTGGGTGTATAATGGCGGGATAGTTGCAGTGCCAAGACGCGCTTGGAGGGTGTCCCTGCAGCTGTCCTGGCAGGGTGCCCCGAGGCCACTACCACAGCCACTGGTAAGCTGGTGGGCTAGGGGTCCCAGATCCATTGCCTGGACCTGGGATTGTGCAGTGAGTGGGACCTGTGCTGTGTCTGTCCCCATTTATTAATACTGAAGATGACAAAACAAAAAAGGTTTCAAAGCAAGCCTGAGGACAGTAAATCACCCATGGGGATGAGGGTGGGTTCATGTTGAGAAGTGTTAATATTGGGGTTGGGGTTATGAGGGGTAGACCGAGAAAGACATGGGACGAGGTCATTAAGTGTGACCTTAGGGTTAAGGGACTGAACAGGGAGGCTGCAATGGATCGTGCAGCATGGAGAGCCGCCATTAGGTGACCAAGGCCGACACATGCAAGCATGTTGGAGCCTTTAAAAACGAAACGAAACGAAACGATAGCTATAGCTGTTGACTGATTAACGGGTTACTGAAGCAGACAGCAACTACAGAGGTTACGAACTGAGGAGAGAAATTTCAATAAACTCGACTTCTTTCTCTCCAGTAAAGCCTAATTTGAATCACAATACACTGTAGACATCGCTGATCCTTGGTGCCGCCACCGATGGACAACAAAAGGAAGTTCATATAATCCAACTGGATCCTCGCTGATCAGTCTGATTTGGTTTGACAACCCAGTTTTGGGTAGCGAGCTAGAGGTTGACAACCATTGCTCTAAGCAATGAGTTGTACGTTTTCTGCATTAAAAAAAAAAAAAAAAAAGCTCTATGTCACATTCATTGTGTGCTAACTCACATTCGCTCCAGTCAATAAACAGTCACTAAATCTTCTCACTCAGCTATTGTTACTTACTTACATTCTTAAATAAATGATCATTTACACTCCTGCTAATACAGGGTGACCCAAAGAAAACTCCCACATTTCAAAAGGCTGTAGCACTGGCAGTAGTGAGGCAGGAGGGGCGGGGCTAGGGTCTGTTGGTAGCCCAACCCCAACCGTCCTCAATCGCCAACATGGCGTGGTCGGGAGCACACCGTATGTGTTCACTGTCGAAGTGTTCCTCACAAACAACCACTCTGTGATCGCCGTGCAGAGGGCCTTTCGAAGACGTTTCAGTATTCCACGGAACCAAACGTTCCAGATTGGAAAAGCATCTTGCAGTGGGTTGAGAATTTCAGGGCAGCAGGCTCAGCTTAAAAAAAAAAAAATCACCTGGTCAACCAAGGAGTGCTTGTACGCCTGAGAATATTGAAGCATTGAGGAGATCTGTTGTGCAGTCTCCAAGACGTTCTGCAAGGAAGCTTGCTTTAGCTGTAGGGATATCCCGGGAAACTGCAAGGAGAATCTTACACAAAGACCGTCACTTCCATCCATACAAAATGATGGTTGTGCAAGAACTAAATGCAAGAGACTAGATAAGCCGCAGGGAGTTATGCAAGAACATTCTGCAACATGTTCCAGAAGATGCTGTTCTCTTGTGCAGTGACTAAGCTCATTTTCATTTGAGTGTCTGTAAACAAAAAAAATTTTTGCTATTGGTCTGAAGACAACCCTCGCATGCCACATGAGAGACCATAGCACTCTGATCGAGTGGCTGTGTGGTGCGTTGTTGCCTATGTTAGCATCGTGGCTCCTTATTTCTTTGAAGAGGGTGGTGTATCTGTTTCTCTAACTTGTGACCGTTACATTTATATGCTCGAAAACTTCTTAAGGCCACAACTCGAAAACCTTGAGCTTGAAGAACTCGATCTGTGGTTTCAGCAAGATGGGGCTACGGCACACACAGCTCGAAGATCATTGCAAGTGCAGAGTTAAATGTTTCTGGATTGGGTGATCTCATTGCGTGGAGATATGAGGTGGCTGGCCCATTCCCCTGACCTCGTCCCTTGTGATTTTTTTCTGTGGGGCTACCTATCGACCTCAAACTCTTAAAGCCCTTATGCTTGCTAATCAGCAGGAGATAGCTGCTGTTCCACCCGACATGACCAGTCGAGCCATTGCAGCCTTCAGAAATCGCCTTCAAGCATGTATAAACAATGACGGCCACCATTTGGAGGATGTCATCTTTAAAACATGATGAATAAAAACTGTATTGAATGAAGTTTCATGTGTGCAAATACTATTTTGATTATCTTTAACCATTTTTTATTTTGATTTACCTTTGAAATGTGGGAGGTTTTTCTGGGTCACCCTGTATAATGTAATTTTTTGACTACTGAATTACCTGTTCTTTTTTTACGCTCATGGTCACTTATTCATTCGCATTACTTATTCCACAAACATTTATACCAGTCCACCCTATCATTTAATTCTCCTTCAGCCCGCAGTAAAACTTAATACATAATTACATTGCCTTGGGTGCATTATTCTATCTCTTTCTCTCTGACAGTTGCAGGGTAAACACTAATGAGATGGTATGGGGTAAACGTTTATCGTGGGGCGTTAACTGAATCTTTAATCATTAGTATTATTTCTTCTTCTTCATTTTATTGTTATTATTGTATTTATTATTATTATTACTATTATTATTATTATCATTATTATTATTATTTTTATTGTTACTTGCTGGGCAGCCGCCCTCGGTGGCCTTTGCTGGATGTCAAGTCACTTCCTGTATTCAGAAATGAGTCATAACTCGGAAACCGGAGAACCGATTGGACTGGAAATTGTTTTATCCTTCAACTTAAGTCATTTTACCGGTACCTTGCTCTAACAAAAATTTGCACTACATGCACCATTTTTGCTATTATACGATAACAAACCAACAAACGTACAGAAATTGGATCATCATAATATATTTTACCATCATCATCATCATCATCATCATCATCATCATCATCTCTACTCTACTGTAAAAGCAGCTGTGCCTCTCCTTGTGTGTGTGTGTGTGTGTGTGTGTGTGTGTGTGTGTGTGTGTGTGTGAAAACTTGCAAGTAATATGGAAGAGTCTTCTGGCCGGGTGGATATGGTGGCAGGTGGATGAATTGGAAGGGCAGGGTGAGTGAGGTGCATGAGTGAGTGGACGGGGTGGTTCGGTGGATGGGAGGGCAAGATGAGAAGGGCGGGATGGGTGGGTGGATTGGTGGGGAATGGAGATTAGGCGGGGTGGGTGTGTGGGTAATGGGAAAGTAGTTCCATAGAGATTAGATCCATGGGGTGAATAGGTTTGTCCTATGAATGTGTCCATGCAATTGATAAGTCCATGTGGAAAAGCAAGTCCATGATGAATGTGGCCCTTGGGAAATTGGTCAGGTAGGAATATAGGTTTGAGATAGGAAAATTGGTCTGTGAAGGAAACTAGGTCCTTATAAAAACAGATCCGTAAATGGATTCAGCTTTTCGCCTTCAGATTTAACTGAGTTCCTGAGAGAAAATCGGTCACTACCAAAAACAGGTTCAGCGGTGAAAAATAGGTCCATGTGAAGCCGGTCCATGGAGGGACAATAGGTCAATGGTGGAAAATAGGTGCAGGGTGCAGATTGGTCCATGGAGGAAGCAGGTGCATGGGGTAAATCTGGCGGTGTGTGAACAGACCGGTGAGGGAAGATAAGTAGTTGGGGGATGAACGTCTATGGGGTGTAACCATAGAGGGGTTTAAATACTAGGTATCATTGTGATATGCATCATCATCAACGTCATCATCATCAACCATTGCAAGTCCACAGCCGAACAAAGGCAGTCATAGAGGCATCAATAGCTATTGTTGGACAAGAAGCAAGGGATGGCTTTATTCCCCTAACCTTTTCCATGAATTCCTTGACTGAGTCAACCAATGCCACGTTTCATCAGCAAAGATCTCTATCTCATCTCTCCATCTTCTGTCTGGGCCTTGTTATGTTTACAATCTTTTGGAGTCCTGTCAGTCAGCCTCTTGCTTTATTAATTATCCATTATTCTTGCTAAATGACCTGTCCACATCCATGTATGTTCCTTAATAACGTCTAAATGTCGTTGACTCTAGTCTGCCCTCTCACCCAGGTTGATCTTTTCCTGTCTCATAATGATATTCCTACACTAAACTTTCCATTGCCCTTTGAGAAGGGATTAATTGATTTCCCATCGACTTTTTCAGTTTACAGGTGTCACAACCGTATGTCATAAATGGGAATATATATTCGTTATACACTTTTCGTTTTATACATATTGGCAAGCTACTTTTCATGATATCTATGTTTTTCCATATATATATATATATATATAGATATATATATAGATATACACACACACACACACACACACACACACACACACAGATAGATAGATAGATAGAGAGAGAGTGAGAGACAGACAGACACACACACACACACACACACACACACAGATAGAGAGAGAGAGAGAGAGAGAGACACAGACAGACACACACACACACACACACACACACACATATATATATATATATATATATATATACATATATATATATATGTTTATATCCATCCATCATCCAATCCTACATTGCCTCATGAAGAGCGTAGGAGCCTGGGGTTCGGCAGTTGGTCCCGACATTTAAGATGAGAGTGACCAGCCTCACTCATCCCTGAGTGGCATTACATGAGCAATCAACCCCAACCATCCCTTGGATATAAACCTTCACCGGCTCAATCGGATTGGAGCTCAATAATTACCCATTAAACCACCAGGCGCCAAAATTTGGTTATATTGTTACCACCCAGTGTAGTAAATGGTTTCCTGGTGTACAAGAAACCATTTGGCTTGTCAGTCAGTGTAGAGTCACCCACAGGCAGAAGGAAGAAGAAAGAATGAAGGAAAGAAAGACAGAAGAGTGAGTGTAAAGTTACCCGTAGGCAGAAGGACAAGGAAGGAATGAAGGAATGGAAGACAGAAGAGGATGGAAGGAAAGAAGGATGGAGGAGAGGAAATGGCAGACACCCGACAGCAGCACTACATCGAGTAAATTGTAAGCGCCCCCACCTACCACAAATGTATATATATATATATATATATATATATATATATATATATATATATATATATATATATATACACTGTATGTCGTGGATATATATGGTTGGAATGAAAATAATGGTCAAACATCAAATCGCAGATTTATTGTATATAATACCATCCAAAAGTTGCCAGTGCTATTACTCATTAATGATAAAAAATTTTATTGAAAAGGGAGTAAATTTTCTACCCTCTACCATCTGTTTTTTACCAAACTGTGACACAAATGACAAATTCCTGGCAGTCATTGTATTATACAGTATAATATACAGTTATACATTATAATAGTAGAGAGTTGGCCTGCAGTCCTAACGGACTCGGGTTCAAATCTGCTGGTGCAGGGAACAGTTTAAGGATTTGAATTTCATAAAATCAGACTTTACTGTTCTACCAGAAGACCCGCCGACATGTCGTAAAAATACCCCCGCTAATACCAATACACCATTCCTGTATGAGACAGCCGTAGCATGTATTCAGTATGGAAGGTGGGTGTTAGCGCCGAAGTGGTGACATGTAGAGGTGTGTGGTACGTAGGAGGACTACTGGGCCTTGAAAGCAGGCTGTGAAGCCTATGCCCAGAGTCGGTCACATAAAAAAAAAAAATAAATATGCAATATACAAATGTACATGACCCAGTATGTGCAGCTAAGTCAGTAAGCAAATCACTTGCAACAAATCTAAAAAGTTACTGTGTGGTGGGATATTCACTCTTAGTGTTAAATGTTGGCATGATAGCTCGAGCATGTATTCTTGCTCGAATAAAGCAATCCCTTGCTTCTTGTCCAACAACAGCTATTGATGCCTCTGTGACTGCCTTCACGCACCTTTCCAATGCTTGTGTATGACATGGAGAATGTGGAATTTCAGTGGCAAGAATTGTTTCGCTAGGAACCACACTTACCAGGTCAGCATCGGAGATTGATTTTGTGATTGTAGGTTTAGTCAGGACACACTTCTGCCAGTCAATCAAATCAATGTACTCCTCGGCATTGAGATTGAGAGATGGTACTTGAAAACATCTGATACCACGTTGACGTGTCTTGGAGGTTCGAGCTCGCATGATTCATCGAACGCCCAGCTCCCTGATGTGTTGTCACTCATTGGTTACCATGGTAAGCAAAATGGTCTCAGCATGGCCAAAGTAGCCATTTCGCTGAATCACTGGATCAACTACAGCTTTCAGATCTTGCGACAGGTAGCGTGACCTCTTAATCTGCATCCACAGGTGCTTAGAGCCATCCTTGCATGAAGGTTTGGACTTGATCGTGAACCAGACTGGAGCGTTAACCTTCAGAATGAATTCAGCAATTGTTTTGACATTATCACTAGGCCTTTCTGTCGCAACATACAAATGCAGAACTCAACTGCATGGCCAGTGTGACCCAGCGGGACATAACTAGTTTTCCTAACTGACGATGTGACAAAGAGACAGAGCAATTGCCAGTGATTAGTGTTTGGCAATTAACCAGTCAATATTGTTGTCCAGAACTCAGATCTTCAGAACTTCAACGATGTTATTGGTTCAAAAGCAACAATTGACATTTCCACACA
>NC_136975.1:19513816-19516945 GCF_032717465.1 Coenobita brevimanus | reverse complement strand
TCATATATATATATATATATATATATATATAGCTATTGACTGATTAACGGTATATATATATATATATATATATATATATATATATATATATATATATATATAGGAGGCCGTAGCACGGGCCGAACAGGGTACTACTCCCGAGGGGAATGGGAATGCTGGTGATAGGGAGAGCTGGAGCTCCTGTTTCACTAGCTATCTAACCATCCCCCTTTGCTGACCTTTTCAGTTAGTGACAGTAACATGGAGAGTAGACCAGCATACTCTCCCCAAACATTTCCTCTAACTTATCTATGCACTACACCACATGCACTTTACATGTTCACACAACGTATCCCACTACGTTACAGGGGTTACGCCAGCAAGGGCATGCGGTCAGAAAAACTTTGCCCCTGCTACCTAGTGGCGGACTTCTTGGGGGAGGAGGCGTGGTGGGGGTTCCTGCTGGCATAGATCATGGGTCCAGGGCGAGATGGGGCTCGGGCCTGTGCTAGGAGGGTACAGGGCATTGGCGGTTCCCAGGCTGCCGCTTCCTTGCCTCCAATAGAGATGGGCCCGAACCTGGGAGTAGCGTCCCAGGAGGCTGCCCTATCAGTGGGAGTGTATAATGGCGGGATAGGTTGCAGTGCCAAGACGCGCTTGAGGGTGTCCCTGCAGCTGTCCTGGCAGGGTGCCCTCGAGGCCACTACCACAGCCACTGGTAAGCTGGTGGGTTAGGGGGTCCCAGATCCATTTGCCTGGACCTGGGATTGTGTGGTGAGTGGGACCTGTGCTGTGTCTGTCCCCATTTATTAATACTGAAGATGACAAAACAAAAAAGGTTTCAAAGCAAGCCTGAGGACAGTAAATCACCCATGGGGATGAGGGTGGGTTCATGTTGAGAAGTGTTAATATTGGGGTTGGGGTTAATGAGGGGTAGACCGAGAAAGAGCATGGGACGAGGTCATTAAGTGTGGACCTTAGGGTTAAGGGACTGGAACAGGGAGGCTACAATGGATCGTGCAGCATGGAGAGCCGCTATTAGGTGACCAAGGCCGACACATGCAAGCATGTTGGAGCCTTTAAAAACGAAACGAAACGAAACGATAGCTATAGCTGTTGACTGATTAACGGGTTACTGAAGCAGACAGCAACTACAGAGGTTACAAACTGAGGAGAGAAATTTCAATAAACTTGACTTCTTTCTCTCCATTAAAGCCTTATTTGAATCACAGTACACCGTAGGCATCGCTGATCCTTGGTGCCGCCACCGATGGACTACAAAAGGAAGTTCATATAATCAAACTGGATCCTTGCTGATCAGTCTGATTTGGTTCGACAATCCAGTTTTGGGTAGCGAGCTAGAGGTTGACAACCACTGCTCTAAGCAATGAGTTGTACGTTTTCTGCATTAAAAAAAAGAAAAATAGCTCTATGTCACATTCATTGTGTGCTAACTCACATTCGCTCCAGTCAATAAACAGTCACTAAATCTTCTCACTCAACTATTGTTACTTACTTACATTCTTAAATAAATAGACTCATTTACACTCCTGCTAATACAAAGGTGACCCAAAGAAAACTCCTCACATCGTTCAAAGGGCTGTAGCACTGGCAGTAGTGAGGCAGGAGGAGCGGGGCTAGGGTCTGTTGGTAGCCCAACCCCAACCGTCCTCAATCGCCAACATGGCGTAGTCGGGAGCACACCGTATGTGTTCACTGTCGAAGTGTTCTTCACAAACAACCGCTCCATGCTCGCCGTGCAGAGGGCCTTTCGAAGACGTTTCAGTATTCCACAGAACCAAACGTTCCAGATTGGAAAACCATCTTGCAGTGGGTTGAGAATTTCAGGGCAGCAGGCTCAGCTTAAAAAAAAAAAAATCACCTGGTCAACCAAGGAGTGCTCGTACACCTGAGAATACTGAAGCATTGAGGAGATCTGTTGTGCAGTCTCCAAGACATTCTGCACAGAAGCTTGCTTTAGCTGTAGGGATATCCCGGGAAGCTGCAAGGAGAACCTTACACAAAGACCGTCACTTCCATCCATACAAAATGATGGTTGTGCAAGAACTTAATGCAAGAGACTGGATAAACTGCGGGGAGTTATGCAGGAACATTCTGCAACATGTTCCAGAAGATGCTGTTCTCTTGTGCAGTGACGAAGCTCATTTTCATTTGAGTGTCTCTGTAAACAAAAAAATTTTTGCTATTGGTCTGAAGACAACCCTCGCATGCCACGTGAGAGACCATTGCACTCTGATCGAGAGGCTGTGTGGTACGCTGTTGCCTATGTTAGCATCGTGGCTCCTTATTTCTTTGAAGAGGGTGGTGTAACTGTTACCATAACTTGTGACCGTTACATTGATATGCTCGAAAACTTCTTAAGGCCACAACTCGAAAACCTTGAGCTTGAAGAACTCGATGTGTGGTTTCAGCAAGATGGAGCTACGGCACACACAGCTCGAAGATCATTGCAAGTGCAGAGGGAAATGTTTCTGGATTGGGTGATCTCGTTGCGTGGCGATATCAGGTGGCTGGCCCATTCCCCTGACCTCGTCCCTTGTGATTTTTTTCTGTGGGGCTACCTATCGACACCAAACTCTTGAAGCCCTTATGCTTGCTATTCAGCAGGAGATAGCTGCTGTTCCACCCGACATGATCAGTCGAGCCGTTGCAGCCTTCAGAAATCGCCTCCAAGCATGTATAGACAATGACGGCCACCATTTGGAGGATGTCATCTTTAAAACATGATGAATAAAAACTGTATTGAATGAAGTTTCATGTGGGCAAATACTATTTTGATTATCTTTAACCATTTTTTTTTTTCATTTACCTTTGAAATGTGGGAGGTTTTTCTGGGTCACCCTGTATAATGTAATTTTTTGACTACTGAATTACCTGTTCTTTTTTTACGCTCATGGTCACTTATTCATTTGCATTACTTATTCCACAAACATTTATACCAGTCCACCCTATCATTTAATTCTCCTTCAGTCCGCAGTAAAACTTAATACATAATTACATTGCCTTGGGTGCATTATTTCCATCTCTTTCTCTCTGACAGTAGCAGGGTAAACACTAACGGGATGCTATGGGGTAAACGTTTATCGTGGGGCGTTAATTGAATATTTAATTATTAGTATTATTTTCTTC
>NC_136975.1:19316316-19508816 GCF_032717465.1 Coenobita brevimanus | reverse complement strand
AAATAGGAACCTTGCAAGACTTTGCACACGGGCGTGATGAATGGTTAGCACATTTGCATGCTGCAATGTAGAAAATCTTCCCGGCTTGCTCCTTGATTTCGGTGGGTTTCTAGTTAATACTGTTTATTTCTTTTTGATATTGAGTATCTCACAAGTTTGAAATATTTATCATGGCGATTTCATATCAGTCGTATAATGCGGATTGCTGTCACAGTAGGTATTGATGCTCGGGTCCAAATTTCTTTAATTTAGACAGCCAGGACATCAGACACTTCTTGAACAGTTGGTTCGTTTTTTTGAATTACTCTTCAATTTCAGTCTGACCCACTGATAGTCCATAAACATGTCTTCAGTGGTTGGCAACTTGTGCAAGTTCATTCTATGAGGATTACCGAAAATTTGGCATGCTGAAGGTTTTCTCGGATGATGCTCAGCCATCTTGTCACCATGCTCCAACACTCAAACTGCATAAAAAATGCAACAGAACATAGTAGGCTTAAGAAATTAGAAGAATTAGATGCATATTATACTGTATACACTCAGGTACTCATAAAACACTTAAGAAGTATGTATCTGAAACCTTATTTGCCTTGTCCTCTAATATATTTGATATGACTGAACATGTCCTGGCATATAAAATTAGCAATTTTGGTAAAGGCCAGAAACTGTCGGTTTTAGAATGCCAAATATTACATGCATGATATGTGGGACAAATGACAACTTTCATGGGGTATTACATGATTCAATTTTTAATTTTTTCACTCCATCCTAATATATATATATATATATATATATATATATATATATATACCCTGATATACAATACCCCTAGATGCGATACCCAGGATTTGCGATGGGGGTACAAATACCACCATACTCAGTTAGACAATGGCTGTGCTCAGGTTTAATGATGGGCCCTCTGACGTTGGGTCCATAGGTGATAGGCCGAAATTTTGAATCACTTGCTTTCTCGTGGCCAGCTGAACCCACCCACCTCCCAGGATGTGCAGAAATGCTTGCACAGGCCCCACAGCCATTGCTTACCCCGCGCTCAACCATATTCTTCTCGCACTGGTCATCTCAGAGTGATGAACTCTCTTACACTCGCCCACTATGCATCGTATTGCATCACCAGTGTTACGCAAGTTGCTATGGTGGTCCATCGTACCTGAGTACGAGCAGTGCTGTAAGTAGAGCAGTGACAGCAATTGTGTGTGGAGTGCAATTTTGTGTGATTTTTGGCCTAAATAAGCATGCTTATGTCTGGTACGGGTGCTGCACGGGGTGGGGCTAGTGGTGGTGCTAGTGGAGGCCCTAGTCAGGACGGTAAGTGGTTTGCTAGTGCTGGTGCTGGTGATGTTCCCATGAAGCATGTGCTTAAAACCTCTGTCTCTAGAAGTCAAGCTAGATATTTTTAAGCACCAAGAAAAAGGCGAGGTGCTATGGTATCACCTCGGCTCTCTGCTTGGTCCAGTCGACTGTCTCCACCATTATCAAGAAGGGAGAGGCCATTAAGGGTGCTGCTGGGGAGGTTGCAGCCTTATCCACCTCCTGTATCACCCGCCAGAGAGAATCTGCGATGGAGGAGCTGGAACGGATGCTCCACACATGGGTGGAGGATCAGAACAGGAGGAAGGCACTCATAAGCCAGGCAGTTATTTTCACCAAGGCTCTCTCACTATAGCAAGAAATCAAGATGAGGCGGGATCTTGATGCTAGCGAGACCTTTAAGGCTAGCCATGGGTGGTTTAATCGCTTCAAGAAGTGACCTAGTCTCCACCACATGAAAATGTATGGTCAGGCGGCGAGTGCTGATAAGTTGGTGGCGGCAGTGTTTCCTGACAAGCTGAACTGCATCATCATGGAAGGTGGCTACAGTGCGAAGTGGGTCTTGAATTTTGATGAGACTGGGCTCTTTTGGATGCAAATGTCCTCAAAGGCATACCTTGCAACAAAAGAAAAATCTATGTCAGGGTTCAAGGCCTCAAAGGACCGGCTTACACTCCTGCTGGGGGTCAACGCCGAGGGCAACCTCAAGTTGAAGATGCCTCTTGTCTACCACTTCGAGAACCCCAGGGCTCTGGTGGGGTATGTGAAAGAGAATCTTGGGGTGATTGGAAAGTCCAACAAGAAGGCCTGCTGACTTCCGACATCTGTTTGTCATATTTCCACTTGTACCTCTTTTGTGTCCTCAAGAGGCATGCCCTCAGGGAGAATTTGGTGAACAGATTTCTCGTGGCGGTAGACAACATGCTTAGCCACCTTCCCATGATGAAGGAATGGGCAAACAACATTGAAGTGGTGTTCCTGCCCTCCAACACCATGTCATTGTCGTAACCCATGGACCAAGGAGTGGTCGCTACTTTTAATGTGTAGTACCTCCACTGCACTATGAAGCAGTTGGTGAGGGTTTGTAACAGCGATGATATAATGACAGTGCAGAAGTTCTGGAAAGGTTATAATATATGCCACGCCATACAGAACATCACTGCAGTGTGGCGGGAAGCTAGCCAGTCCACCATGATTGGTGTGTGGCAGAAGCTGTGGCCAGAGTGCGTGCACTCCTTCACTGGCTTCTTTGAGGGCATGCAAGCTCTGCCGGTGCAGCGTTTGCTGCAGGAAATTGTGGAACTGTCGCATGAGGGGGGCTTCAGGGAGGACGACGAGGATGATGTGGAGGAGGTCCATGAAAGCTACAGGGAGGAGCTCAGCAATGAGGAGCTCTTCAGTATGGAGCGGGCTTCAGGGAGGTCGATGAGGATGATGTGGAGGAGGTCCTTGAAAGCCACAGGGAGGAGCTCAGCAATGAGGAGCTCCTCAATATGGAGGTTCAGCAGGCTCACCAGGAGGCTCAGGAGGAGGTCATCCCTGAAGTGCGAGCCCTCAGTATTACAGTTCTGAGAGAGATGCTGACCAATCTGGATGAGATCATTGCACTGATGCACACACACAACCCTCTCGTAGGATGAACCAGGGGCACATTTAATCAGCTGGATGTGGGGATAAACGTGTATAGGACGTTGTTGGATGAAAAGAAGAGGGTGGCCAGGAAAACTACAATCACTGCCTTCTTCAAACAGACTCCCACCATGCCAGCGAGCCACAGAGGATCTCCCCAGTCCTATGTGCAGCGCATCTCCCCGGCCCTCCACGAGCAGAGCATCTCCCCAGCCTTCAACCAACAGAGCATCTCTCTAACCTTTAACCAGCAGAGCATCTCCCCCACCATTGACCAGCAAAGAAACACTGGGTCTCCTCCAGCTGAGGACGTGCTCAGCCCGTAGTGCTGAATCTAACCTCCAGCCGATCCCCATCTCCTATGTCACCTGTGTTTCCACTAAGGCACTCCACCATCCCATCACTGCCTTCTTTGCTCCAGCCCATCTCCCTCACCACTTCGGCCACTGTCTTTGTCTCCCTCGCCATGATGTGAGCCACCTCATCTGATTCCATCACTACCTTATCAGTCATAGCAGCGGTCTCCCTCGCCACCTCACCGGTCATCACAGCTGTCTCCCTCACCACCTCCTCTGTCATCGCATTGCACTCCAACGCCACAATCAGAGCCATCACCCTGCACCTCATCACCATCGCCTGAGCCATCACATCGCATCCCATCGCCACTGCTTGAGCCATCACATCATACCCCATTGCCACCGCCTGAGCCATTGCATTGCACCCCATTGTCACCACCTGAGTCATCGCATAGCACTCCATCACCACCCCCAGAGCCAGTGCATCAGTCTCCCACTATGATCATTTCACCTTGCTAGGCTTCCCCCCTCTTCTGACCCTGCCACAGAGATGGGGTATGAGGGATTTGAAGAGGATGAGTGGCTGCTAGGGAGCCCCACATGTCTCCTAGCCTGGGGGGGATGGCAAGAATGATGACCAGGACCGGACATAGACTCACAAGAAATAAGTGATGAGAGGTATTTGATATGTTCTAACCTACTTTTTATGAGATCCAGATTATATATGTTGGTTTTAGTGAGTTATTGACAGGTGTTAGGCTTAGGTTAGCTTTCTTACAGCTGTTAGGCCATTTAGATAGGCTTTAACCCCTAAACCGCGGGGTTGTTTTGGCGCTTCTTGCATGTCCCACGAGAATATTCGCGCTCCGACAGACATTGTAAAAATATTTGCCAAAAATCAGTTATTAGTCCTAGAATATCATAATTACATATGCCAATGGCACATAGCTTCAGCTTTCTCCTGGGATGTTTGCTGAGCCTTCGTCGAGTACCGTCGGACTTGTGGAGACTTCTGAAGTTGGGTAATGAAGTCTTCACTTTACACTTCCCGACACCCTGTAATATGATTACCACAGCCTGATATTATCACTAGAAACAGTGTTCTATGATTTTCAAATAGTTTGGAATCCATAAACCAAAAAAAAAAAAAAAAAATTGTGAAAGCAATGAAAATTTCGAGGCGTAAGAGCTTCCCACTTGCGCTCGTTCCCTGCTGGTATTCTGTCATTTATTATTAATAAACACACTCACACTTTATATTCGTATTACTTTATTACACTTCATATATATATATATATATATATATATATATATATATATATATATATATACACAGTATTTATCCATAAGTTTCCTTCAGTAATAGTAGTTTATTTTCATTCTCGTTCAGTAAACTAGCGTAGTGAGCAAAGCTTTGACTGTCATTACTCCAAGTATTTGTACTCATATTCTTATATGAGTCATTATTTACATTTCTATTTTATTTACACTATGTTATACACTGTCACTTCCAGTAAATAAGGGTTCCTTTCCCTTGGAGCCAGGATGAACTTGGGACACTGACGCACTCGTAGTTTATCACCATTTCCTCCACTGGCTCATCACACGATTCACCAAAAAGATTGTAGTCAATGTCCATCATTATTATGGATAAATTAGCCAGTTCATGCACCACAGCAGTCATTTAGTCCTTTACTCCTTCCCACACGAGGTTTAGTAGGGGTAGAGGTCACAGGGCCCTCTAGAAGCGGCGGAAATGGAGGGGCACAAGTGCTACGTGCTTTCATCTCAAGAAACAACACTGAACTAAATGACGAGACTTATATGGGGCCCCAAAGAGTTGACAACGTCAGTGAGGTGACAGCTGCTAATTTATATGCTGTAAAATGATTGGCAGGAAATTAGGTAGTTCCAGGTGAATGTAAATATCACTTAGGCTTCTCCCTTCCTTTCTTATATATATTTTTATTACGAGAATAAATTATACGGCATATTTCAAGGGGAAATTACTAGGGAAAATTAGTGAACAAGTGCACGTGGGGTGTTGCCAGGTGATAATTAGCCAACTACCGGTGTATGGCACTATCAGTTACCTTATTTTTTTTTGGTTTATATTATTTTGTATAAGAATAGGGCATAGGGCTTATTTCAATGGATGAAATCAGTGGAAAATTCCGGGGAAGAATTGTTTATTGCAGCGCAGCCAGGCAGGCGAGAGGAGAGGGTAATGGAGGGGAGGTAGGCAGGAGAGTCAAGAGAGGGGATAAATAGCTAAATTGTCAACAATGGATAGGAGTACAGATGAGATTAGGAGTGCTGACTATTGTTGGACACTGGCAGTACTGATAGATGATACAAGCCACCACTTGAAAGCCCGGGAGAATTCAAAAAAACACAGAATCGCAAAAGTGATGCCCAGCGGTATGATCCATTGCTCCTGAGCAACACAAAAGTGAGGCCCCGCGGTTTATGGGTTAAACTTGTTCTGCGGCTCATTTGGGTGGGTTTTGGACTTCGTTGTGCGGGAAACACGAGGCTGAGAAACACGTCCCATTACTTTACATGTTAAAAGTACCCCAATATACGAGACCTCTCCTATCAATTGGATTTTACCTAAACAATTACATCGTTAAACTGGGGTATACCTGTATATACATACATACATATATTGAGTAAATCCTCGTTTTTCGCTGCTTGGATGTTCTGCCAAAACCTTGCGAACCGTGAAACATTGAAGTGTGAAGTTAAGAATCAATGGGAAAAATAGGGCAGCATTCCGGTAGGACATGTACCTACCCTATCAGAAAGTACTATAACACCAAACAGGCCCTATCCAAAATTAAATGAAGTGTGTTTGCTAATGCCAAAAATAGCATAACACAATAAACATGTGCCAGAAGACATTAAATCTGTTATAAAGAGCTGCAACACCAAATATCCTTACCAGATATAAGCTGAAGACTGGCTTGAGTGGCAAGTGAAGGTCGTTTGAGAGTGGATGGGCTTGTTCCCGATGTCACTAACCAAAGAAAAGCTGCCACTTTTCACTAGATTATTTATTTTTTGACATCAAAGTAGGTCAACTAAACCCCGGTCATTTTATGTGCCCTCTCTGTCACTACAAGGAAGGGAGAAATTATAACAATATTATTTTACTCACTGCTACAAAGAAGAGAAGCTGTAATATAGTCAAATAGAATAAAAAATTGGTGGGCTGAAACC
This sequence comes from Coenobita brevimanus, assembly GCF_032717465.1. Classification (NCBI taxonomy): domain Eukaryota; kingdom Metazoa; phylum Arthropoda; class Malacostraca; order Decapoda; family Coenobitidae; genus Coenobita; species Coenobita brevimanus. Next base: position 19,502,340 of record NC_136975.1, on the reverse strand, counting down.
ACCATCTCTGTATTGGGATAGTTATTATTCATTCATTCCTTAAATATCGATAAGCTTTATTTTACATCCATTTCAGGTATTTGTCCATCAAAACCAAAATAAATAGTGTTACAAGAAACATGTAATGATTCTTTGTTAAGAAATAGTAGCATGACACGGCTGAAGATCATACGTTACGATCACAAACAATAACAAACTCGTGTGTCTACTGCCCAGCTGGACCTGCTGTGTATTCATGACACGGCTGAAGATCGTACATTACGATCATAAACAATAACAAACTCACGTTTGTCTACTGCCCCACTGGATCTGCTGGATAGAGGTCATGGCAAATTGTTGCATAGAAAAATGGACAGTGCCTAGACTGAGCATCAGTACGCATCGTCTGATGAGTGCTGGCTGCCGGCTGGGAGCATCAAATTGTGGGGAAATTCGCGAATTGTGAGACAACTTGGAAACTTTGTTCTTGCATGAAAAACAAGGTATCGAAGTAAAATGCGTCCAAATACGAGGATTTACTGTATATATATATATATATATATATATATATATATATATATATATGTATATATATATATTTATAGTATTGCGCGCCTAGGTCAAGGCGAGCAATACTTCTGACGAAAAAAGAATCACCTTTTTTGGGGAGAAAAAATTTTGCCATAAGTTTTGGACATTAACATGACGTCACGGCTGCCTGAGGCCTTACTGTGTGCTAGTTGGCTGGCGCCTCAGTTGCCCACTGGCTGCATGAGAGAGGGGAACCCAGCTGCTCCTCCCTCTCTTGTTGCGCCATTTTTTGCCTAGTGACCCGCAGTGTTTTGCCTTTCGGTATTGTAATATGGCCCCTACCCGTCAATTGTCGAGTGAAATAATATCACAGATCATTGCTCTAAAGGAGGCAGGCCACCCCACGAAGGAAATTAGTGATTTGGTTGATGTGGCTCGGTCGACAGTGCGGAGGTGGTGTGCCCGTTACTGAGTGGAAAATAGTGGTGATGTTCCTACAAAGAAACCACAGTCTGGTAGGCCCAGGAAAACTTACCCAAGGTCTGTTTATGGGCTAAAACGTGCAGTGGAGTCTAATCCACGTGTGACTGCAAGGAGAATTAAGAAGAGCAACCCAGAAGTGTTTGGCGAGGTTTCAGTGCACACATTTTCTTGAAGAGTCTATGAACTTGGTTACACAAGCCACAGGCCTGTGAGAAAGCCTCTTCTTACACGTAACCAGCGACTTCGTAGGCTTGCCTTTGCTAACAAGTACCTTAACTGGGGTGAGGACCAATGGTTGTCAGTGTTGTGGTCTGATGAGGCAACATTTACCGTTACCTGTAATCGAGGAGTGTGGGTGTACCGGTGCAGAGGTAGTGACCCGCTTGACCCCTGTTACGTGGAGAGCACAGTTAAACACCCAGATTCACTAATGGTATGGGGTTGTTTCTCTGGTAAGGGTTTGGGGAAGCTTGTGCTTCCCAGGAAATGCAGAGTGAATCAGGACGTTTACCTGGAGCTGGTTTGTGATCATTTACCTGAGTCCTTCGAGCTCACAGGTGCATGAGTGTTTCAGCAGGAGGATGCACCTGCTCATAAAGCCAAATCTGTCACCAACTGGCTTCGTGACTGCAAGGTCTCCTTCATGAAAGACTGGCCAGGCAATAGCCCAGACATCAACCCGATAGAAAACCTCTGGTACCTCGTAAAGAAGAATCTCCAAGGGAAGGACGTGATCTCTCTGCCTAAGCTGGAAGCAGCCATTCTTGAGTCCTGGGCAAGTATATCACCCCAGCACCTGAGGAACCTCACCCTTTCACTTCCATGACGTCTCAGGTCCGTGAAGAAGCACAAAGGAAAGCCTACCAAGCATTAAAGTAGTTATAATGCATTATTTACATGTTTTTTCCATAGTTGAATGGTTTGTTTTGTGGGAATTGCACTGCATGCAATACTTTTGTCAAGCTCTGTATATTATATATATATATATATATATATATATATATATATATATATATATATATATATATATATATACAATATATATATATATATATATATATATATATATATATATATATATATATATATATATATATATATATACCATCTCAGGACACTCTCTTCGATTCTGGTGTCCACCGACTTCCTCACTCCACACCTTTCATGAATCATATTATTTCGTATCCTATCCACCCTCTGAACTCCACATACATTCCTCAACAGTCCCATCTCCATTGCTCTTACCCTTGCCTTTTCATTTTCATGCCACACCATAGTCTTACACCCATATGTTAGAGATGGCACTAACACTCCCTCATGTATGCGTCGTGCAGCTGCAACACTCAAGCCTTTGTTTCTTATCAAGGCCTTCATTGCACGAGCTACTCTTCTTCCATGTGCACTTTTCTTTCAACTTCTCTTGCACATTTTCCTCTCTTTTCTATCACTATACCCAAGTATTTGAACTCTCACCAATTCCAATCTGTCTCCGTTCACTGTGATATCACACTGGGAGTCACCTTCTGTCTCAATAACCATCACTTTACTCTTCTTTACATTTACTCTCAAGGCACAACGCTCACAGACATCAGCAAAACTCTTCACTAGCCTACCAAGTTCTTGTCCCTTACTTGCCAGCAGTACTTCATCATCAGCATACAACAAATCTGAGATATTCCATGCATCACCATTCATTACCAACGCCATCCCTCTTTCCATTACTCGTGTTTTCACTTCTCTCATCACCCCATATATATATATATTGAACACCATGGGGCCATCACACAGCCTTGTCGCACGCCCACAATGTCGTGAACCGTTCACTTAGATATCCATTAACCCTTAAACATGCTTCGCTACCATCATAAAAACTCTTGACAGCACCTAGCAGCTTACCATCTACACCATACATCTGCCAAACTTTCCACAATCCCTCTCTGTCTACTTTGTCGTATGCTTTTTCCAGATCCATAAATGCCATAAACACCTTATGGGTCTTCTCACAAGCCTTCTCTGCTATCTGTGTCACTGCAAATACTTGATCCACACATCCTCTGATACTCCTAAAGCCACCCTGTTCATCACTCACTAGGACTTCTGATATCTCTCTTACTTTATAATAATTCTTCCATATACCTTCCCTGCAACACTCAATAAACTTATGCCACGATAATTCTTGCACTCACTTTGCTCACCCTTATTTTTCTGCAGGGGTACAATCAAAGCCTTTTTCCACTCTGCAGGCACAGTTTCACCCACCCATGCCTTCTTACATATCTCCAACAAGCACTTCATTCCACTCTCTCCACTACACTTAACCCACCCCATCCTGACCACTTTTCCACCACTGACTCCCCCCAATCCCGACCATTTTAGATTTTTTTTTTTTTTTTTTGCTCAAACCTTCGCTTTTGGTGAGAAACATCGAAAATTCATAGAGAAATCGCTCACCTGAGGTTTAAAGTACTCGATACAGGTAGGAGTACCTCCTTACCTTTCTGGGTTTTCTATCAGGCTGGCACTAAAGAAAACGAGTTCTATGGGAGGATAACTATTTTCACCACTCATAAACGGTATTTATTTATTTACTTGGTACGAATTTATATGTAGTACGAGAGTATATTGGTTTTCAAGCAGTAATATAGGCATAATAAGTATTGTTTCACTCACTAATACCTGACCTTTTTTTGCCATATTACCTGATCATCATTTCTAACTGTTTCTTCTTCTAATGCTATGTAAAGTTTGGCCTCCACATTGTTATTGATTGGGGAATCACTCTGGCCCTGAATTTCGTACCGTGGCATGACATGGCTATACTGGCCAGGTCACTGATAACAGGTGAATTGCTGAGACAATGGCATGCAGGGGGGGGGAGGAGGTCATGCTAGGTAAGGCACTGTCCCGGCCTGGCATCTTGTAGAGGAAGGTGTCACGTGTATATGTACTAAAAATCCCTCGCGAAAATTGAAAATTGTGCAAATTAGGGACCTTGCAATTTTTTCGCGTTTATGTACGTCGACGGGATTGGCAGTGACAAAACACGTGGATGTTAAAGAACGTCGACAGGACGCCGCGGGTTAAGCATCTCTGCATACACCTCATTAACTCCAGCTGCTTTCCCATTTTTCAGCCATTTCACAGCGCTCTTCACCTTTGCAAATGTCACGTCTCCTGGCACTGCATCCCTTCTCTGCACACTCCCAAAACCAGTCATGTTTACAGCCACTCTGCTCTCTCTATTCCCATTCATCAGGCTTTCAAAATATTCTTTCCATCTGGTCCTTACTTCATCTCCATCGGTTAGTAACCTAACACCTACATCCTTCACACTACCACATTTCTTTCCGTTTTCACTTCTACATTTCCGCACCTCTTTCCAGAATAACTTCCTATTTTCAGAGTAATTTGAATTCATTTTTCTTCCCAGATCATCATTTACTTCCTTCTTTTTCCTCTTCACTAGTCTCTTTACGTTCTTCTTGCTCTTGATATATTCAGTTCTTATTTCAACTGATCCCCTATCCTGTAACCACTATAGCCACTTCTTCCTCTTTTCCTCCACCACTCTCTTAACCTTCTCATCTCACCATGCCGTACCCTTCTCTTTTATTGATAGTCTTGCCACACCACACACCTCTTTAGCATTCCTAACTAAGCAATCCCTATATGCATTCCACAGGCTGTCCAGTTCCAATTCATTCCAGTTCACTGAATCTAACTCGTCCTCTACTTTGGTCCTGTAATCATCTGCCACTTCTTTGATCCTCAGCTTCTCAACTTTCAGTCTTTCACCCTGACTGCTCTTCTCTCTCTTGATCCACCTCACTCCTCTCAGCTTGTTCTTTCATACCACAATCATATGATCCGATAGACCTCCACATCGTCCTCTCACAGCCCTCTTATCAGCAACCATTCCCATCATCGACCTCTCTATGATCACGATATCAATCAGGCATCTTTCAACACGATCCCCGTTTCCTCTATACCATGTATATTTATGTGCATCTTTGTGTTTGAAATACGGATTACAAATGCACAACCTCCTCTCCTGACACATATCATTTAGTCGATTCCCATTATCATTTTCTCCTGGTACTCCATATTAACCCATTATGTCATCCTCTGGACCAGTGCCTACTCTTCCGTTCATATCCCCCATCACGTTCACTTAATAGCTCCTGGGCATTTCTCCCACTACTTCACCCAGCTCATCCCAAAACCTGTCTTTCTCTCCCTCACTCCTGTCCTCACATGGCACATATGCTACAATCACTGCCACTTTCACCTTCTCAAACCTGAACTTGACATAGATACATACACCTCGAGCTGACACATTTGTAGTGTCTCATTCCACTCTGCCACACCTCATTCATCAACAAAGCAACTCTTTCCTGACATCTTCCTCTCCCATTCATTCCCGATCTTACACATTTCACACCCTCCCACTCCTCCACTCCGCACCCTTTCATCTTTGTTTTACACAAATGCTATCATGTCATAAAAGGACTTTGTAGTTACTTGTAGAGAAGTTATATATATTAGACTTGTGGACGAGCGGTTGTTATACTTGAGTTGTTTGTACGTTGATAATCTTGGTTCCCATTTGTCATGCAATGACAGGAGAGGTAAAGAATAGTATGGGACTATTTTTATTTGTCTTGGAAATATTAACAGAGTCTCTGACACATGAGTGAGTATAAGTAGAGTCCAGCTAGCTACCTCCCTGTCTCTCTCTCTCTCTCTCTCTCTCTCCCAAGTTGCTAAGCCTTCCTCCCTACACCCTGCCGATTTTATGGCCTCTCTCCTTCTGAGCTCTCTTTCCTAAATTCTGGTGAAAAAGGAGTCGTGTCACGTGTGTTCACTGTGGTTGGAAAGTTCTAGAAGCCTGTGTGTGAGTATGTGTGTATGTGTGTGTATGGTCACTAGGCTTTGTTCTCCTGCTGTATCGCTGACAAACTAACTGCATCATCTCCTGACTGGCTACTTCGTAATCTGTCGTCAGCTTTTCCTCAGTGTAACTTGCAAGATCATTTCCCATTCCCAGGCTCGCATAAAGCTGTTTATCTGTCTATTTATCTATCTATCTAGTATGATTTGTAAATATAATATGGACTCATAACATTGCTCGGTCCACGCAGCTGAAGGTCCTCCGACAGCAATTATCATTGACATATGCTAATCTATTAGTACATAATATTGATTATAATATTGTATACATATAACATTCATAGTAAATAGTAATTTTTCAGTAATATTACATTTTAAACAAGTTGTATACATATTTGAATAAATGCATTAAAAGTAAACTATTTAACCCGCCCCGTCCCGACGACGTATGGGTACGTCACCACGATTTGCATTTGCCAGTCCCGGCGACGTACCAGTACGTCGTGCAATTGCAATGTGCATAATTTCGACAATTTTCAAATTTCGCGCTTGATTTGCGGTACGTACCCTCGCCTGACCTTCCCCTACCTGCCACCAGGCGGGGACACTCGGCGACCCAGCGCGACCCACGCTAGCCCGCCACTCGTCCACTCACCTGGTAGCCACAGTCCTGCTCAGACATGGCTAAGAGAGGTCTCTCAGAGAGCGAAATTCAAGTCGCCCTGGACACCTTTACCGGCGACAGTGATTCCCCACTGGATGACGAGGAGATGGACAAAGATTATGTGCAGCCAGAGGAGGAAGAAACCACCAGCAGTGACGAGGAAGTTCTGTCACCAAGGAAGCGGCAGTACGTGACTTACCGTGCTGCTAGAGAGGGGCAGGAGGCAAAGAAGGCACGTGGTATGTCATATCCCTATCCCCAGCGTGCCTTGGAAGCCGAATTCGAGGTCGAGGACGAGGACGAGGACGAGGACGGAGACGTGGGACGTGCTGCCACGTGGTATGGGCGGGAGGTGATTACGCATCGTGGCCCAGAGCGCACACCACGTCGTCTAAGCAGGTATGGGCCTAGCATTCTGTTTGGGGCGGTAGGAAGTGAAGTGGAGGGAGTGAGGAGTGAAATGGACATTCCTGGGATTAGGGAAAGTGAGAGTGAGGTGGGTGAGTCATTGCTCTCCCTACGCAGTGTGAGGCGGCAGAGTGGATCACGTGGGCCAGTGCGGGTGCGTTCCTTATCACGTGGGGTGGTGAGGGAGGGGGAAGGTGGGAAGGAACAACTCCAAAGCACGTCTTATGCTCCCCAATATCCCCTAACACGTGGTCGAGCAAGGTTGCGTGAAAGAGCACGTGGTGTGGTAATGGAGGGGGAAGGTGGGGAGGAACCACTGCCCAGCACGTCTTCTGCTCCCCAATATCCAACTATTTCATCCCCACAGCCCCCTAATGTTCCTCAAGGCCGTAAGGGTAAGGGAAAGGGAAAGGGTAAAGGCAGAGGGAAGAGGAGTGACAGTGGGGAAGCCCTCCGTACTCCTTCTCCCCAACCTCCCCAACCAGGTTCTCCTCCCCACCCAGACGAAGGCGGTGATGGGGACGAGGGATTTGTGTCGTGGGATTGGGAGGATGGGAGTGATTTTTCTCCCCTTATTCACCCCTTCACTGAGCAGGGGCGATCTGGCTGCATTGCACCAGGTATTCACTGTAATTCAAGCAGGTTGGATTTTTTCCACCTGTTTTTCAGTGAGGCCTTCGTAGATCAGATCGTGTTTCAAACAAACCTGTTTGCAAGCGGCCAGCGGCTAGAAAGTGAAAGATTGGGAACAAGGAGTAGGCATTCAATGATTTATGATTACCCTGTCTCCATTCCAGAAATGTTCTTATTTTTTGCCCTTGTCCTTTTGATGGGTATAATAAGAAAAAATAGAATTCCTGCTTACTGGACTACGGACCCTGTTATGTTTACCCCCATATTTGGTCAAGTGATGAGCCGTAATCGGTTTCAACAAATTCTAAGTCGCCTCCATTTTTATGATGCTAATGACCCTGCAAATGCAAACAACACGGACAAAATGAGACGAATTAGGCTGGTCTTTGATCACCTCAGGCAAACCTTTCGATCCTCATTCTATCCCTATAGAGATCTCGTCATAGACGAGAGTCTCGTGTTGTGGAGAGGCAATATTTCATCCAGACAGTATATACCCAGCAAAAGGCACCGTTTTGGGTTCAAGATCTTTGTTATGTGTGACTGTAGGACTGGATACGTGCAAGACATAGTCTTGTACACCGGTGCACAGACAGACATAATAGAAGATCGAAGTATAGGACTTTCGGGAGCAGTGGTAAAGACGATGATACAAGACTACCTTCATCGTGGTCACGTTCTCTATCTCGACAACTGGTACACTAGCCCTCTTCTCGCTCGTTATCTTCACAGACATGAAACGGGAGTCTGTGGAATGGTAAAGGTGAACCGGCGTCACATGGTCAAGGTAGGGCGGAAACTTGCAAGGAGTGAGGTTGTCTTCTTCAAAGCAAACAACATCCTTGCAACAATGTGGAACCACAACAGAGAAGTAAGCCTCTTGTCCACGGTTCACCGCCCCTTGATGCACCGTACTGATTCTGTTGATTACCATAGCGAAAGCAGGCGTCGTGTTTGGAAACCTGAATGTGTCATGGACTATAATATAAACATGCGCCTCGTGGACCAGTCAGACTCCATGATATCGACGGTAGAGTGTGCCAGGACCACGATGAAGTGGTATAAAAAACTGTTCTTTTACTTGCTAGATATCACTGCTCTGAATTGCCACCACCTTCACGCCATGACCACAGGAGTTCAGGAAACCTTTGAAGGGTTTGTGAGGGAGCTCACACGAGAAATCTTTGCAAAGTATGCTGTTGAAAGGCCCCAACAGCGCCCCCGCACTGCCCATATTACCCACACTCCCCAGAGAATATCCGCCCGCCATTTCCCCACTCCTATCCCGCCCCAGCCCAACAGACCTAGGCCCCAGCGCAGGTGTCACGTGTGCAGTCATTCCCAGGTGAGACTCACGACACAGAGGAAGGACACCCGCTATGAGTGCGTGCAGTGTGACGTGGGTCTGTGTATTCACCCATGTTTTAGTGAATATCACACGTTGCTGCACTTTTAGCATGGTGTGAATGCGAAAGGACGCAGAAATTATGATGTAAATGCGACAGACAGACGCTCTGTGAAAATATCAGTCATGTGGATCGCCAAATATTAGTATAAAGTGCCTACGAGGTAGAACATAAGTGAAAACATTGGGTGTAAGTATATAAATCTGCCCTAAGTTGAAACTTACATAGAGAGGGTTGTTTGATGCGATATTCTGTCGCTCAGTGCAATAAATACGGCCCCTTATTATAAATTTTCTATTATGTGACATTCTTACGGGTATAATATAAGTTCAAATTATTGTATATGATGATGTATTTCCTAAGTCAAATATTCATAGCGTGTCTATAAAGATAAGATTTCCTGACGCTTAGTCGAATGAATAAGGCACGTATTAGTCAAAATAAAAGTCAGCAAGTGATAAAGTGAATAATTAGTATATAAGTGTGTGAGTATTATGTATGACGTAACATTCCTTGCGAGGGTATTTTCAGGCGATATTCTCACGCTCACTTGAATAAATAATGGCAGTAAGTATGTACAGTGCATTGGAGGGGTGTAAACGTGTGTAATGTAAGTGGGAAAATATAATTGGAGTGAATAAATAAAGTAGATGATGAAACACGAGTGTTTGAGATCGTGGTTGCTACGTGAATAGGCGCTAGCATATTGCTAAATGCCCTCGTAATGAATGAAAATAATTGAAAACCTTCACAGTGGTGGGGGAAAGGTTCTATGTAAATGGGAAAATAATTGGAAAGTGATAAAACAATTTGGTATGTTGAAATACGAGTCATAGCGAGTGCGCTTACTAAGCTGATGTGCGCTAAACTTATGCTGCATGTCATCATAATGAATGAAAACATCTGAAAACACTTACAAACAGTTGTAATTGGTAAATTGTCATTGAAACAGAAGTATACAAGTAGAAAAAATGATAGGTTGACTCATACCAGAAACTTAGCATATAGCATGTTACGACTCGGACCAAACTCGCTATGCTCGCGCGATGGTACAATGCTTATTTTTCCTATATATGTGTCTGAAATACATTATATTGTTACTGTTATTGTTTATTAGTACAAATTCAATAAATGTAGAGGTGTTGTGTGTCGTTTGTCCCATTACTCCTTACCATAGAAAACGTTAATGCATATCCAGCCCATTACAGAATACGATACCTGCGGGGGGAAACCGCACCTGTATAGACCACTTATAGACCGCAGAGACAACTTTCTTCAAGATTTTCCATAGTTTCTCGACCTAAGCGGAAGTTTCATAAGAAAAATTTTTTTTCCAAAAAGGCTCGGGACTGGGGGATGTCATAGGTGCGGAAAGGCTCGGGACGTGACGGGTTAACTGTAATACAGTATGTACTTGGGTTATTGTAGTGAAATGCATACATACAAGAAAAAAAAATAGTTTAAAATTAAGATTATGGTAAGAGTTATTGATATTTCATTTAAAGATAATGGTACTGGTATGCCATACATGGGTCATTCTTCTTTGTATTTTAAATAAATATATATATATATATATATATATATATATATATAGATATAGATATATATACAGTATATATATAATTAATACTATATACAAAATATGTACACTTCATTCAGGGGGGTTAACTTGGATGTTAACTCTCCCCCCACTAAATACTGACTCCAAATTAGCAATTCTTGCATGCATTCTGTGCATTGCGAACAGCAGTACTGCAAATACAATGCAGAAGATTATAAAGACAGTAGGTGATAGGCTATACACATAATATGGGTTGAACATACTCAAACTCAAATCTTCCCAGGGCTTCATTGTTTCATTGATCAGCTGCATAGTTTCAAACTTAGGTGAAGTCAACTTAATACTTGTGCTCATGTTTAAGTCCATATCAGGCAGTGGGTGGAAATGTTTGTGTGTATGATTGAGAATGACGTAGTGATTGATGGTGGATAAAGTAGACATGGCTGGTGTAAATACCGCACAGTAGTCTGGTGCTATGTATAATCCTGAGGCTGAAGTATGAGATGGTGGTATATCTGGACAGACTATGTAAACTGATGTGTTATGAGTGAAATAAAAAAACTGTGAGTGTCCAATGCGTTGATGGTGTACAAGTTTATCTGGAGCAAAAGTGAAGTTGCAATGATGATGAATATTGTCATTTCTGATGATAGCCATTTCACAAGGGACTGTATCAGTAGGCTGAAACGTGAAAATGTACGCTGGACAAAGATGAACAGCATGTAAAGATGTACGGCACTTTCGTTCAATCATTGATTCACTTGCGAAAGTGACAGTGTCCCATCTCTTGGAGACCATGATGAGTTCGGTGTCTGTGTTGATGTTGATGATGACCAAAATGTTGTTATTTTTATAGGGGAAGGGATGTATTTGGTATACTGTGAACAGGTCTTCAGTTATGAATGGTACATGAACTACTACTGATGTTGGTGTTAGTGTTGCTTCTAAATATGGGTAATATTGCATGAATTCTCTACTGCGGAACAACGGCTTCAGTTTATGTTTATGTATGCCTTGACTAACTATCTGACGTAGCTCATGAACTGGGAGTAAATGAATTGTGATCTTGCCATCACCAGCATTCGAAATTCCTTGCATAAGTGGCCTGAAACGATCTCTAGTGTTGTCTAATTGTAGTAGAATCGTGTCAATATGTTCTGTGATGATGGAGAAGTGCTGGAAAAGTGTAATGTTTCCTTCCATTTCATTTACTTTATCTACACTCTCGAGAGCTAAACACCTCAATCCCGTTTGGGGTGGCCACAAACAAATCGCCTCCAAGTCGCCCTGTCCCCCGCCATTTCACCGCCCTGCTCCCGACTCACACCCCCCTCTCTCATATACCTCTCCACCCCATCCCTCCATCTCATCCTCGGCCTCCCCCTCCCTCTTCCCCCCTCCACCTCACTCACATACACTCTCTTTGTCAGTCTTTCACCCTCCATCCTCTCCACATGGCCAAACCACCTCAGTGTGTTCCTCATAACGCTTCCTATCACATCCACATCCACACCACAACGCTCCTTTATATCCTCATTCGTCAGCCTGTCTCTCCATGTGACTCCACAGGCTCCTCTTAAATAACTCATTTCCACTGCTCTCACTCTTGACTTGTGTCCTTCCAACAACGTCCAAGCTTCACTTCCATACGTTAGAGTTGGTATCACAATACTGTCATGTAGTAAGTTTTTCACTTCCATGCTCACTTCCCTGTTTCTTATCACAGCTTTCAAAGAACAAACAACCTTTCTTCCCTGCTGTACCCTTTCAAGCACTTCACCCTCCAAACCTCCATCCTTACTCATCACACTACTCAAGTACTTAAACGTACTCACATTTTCCAATTCCTCACCATCCAACCTCGCTGTACATTCACTGACTTCACCCCTCTCAAAGACCATCACTTTACTCTTCCCTACATTCACCTTTAGATTCCGTTTCTTACACACTCGCCCAAAGTCATCCACCAAGCCTTGCAGCTCCCCTTTGTCTTCACTCAACAACACAGTATCATCTGCAAACAACAGTACAGGGAGTTTCCAAACACTATCCTCTCTCACCAGGGCCACTCCAACATCCACTACCCTGCTTTGTACCTCTTTAATTACCCCATCCATGTACAGATTGAACATCCATGGAGACATGACACATCCCTGTTTCAACCCAACTTTCAAAGAGAAAAATTCACTTAGTTCACCATCCACACGCACTGCAGCCTTCGCACCATCGTACATACTCTTCACAGCATTCAACAACTTCCCATCTACTCCATATATTCTTAACACTTTCCAGAATCCTTGTCTATCCACCCTGTCATATGCTTTCTCCAAATCCATGAAAGCCGCATACAACTTCTTTCCCTTCTCTAGAAACTTTTCCACCAAAGATCTAAGAATGTATATCTAATCTACACAACCTCTTCCCTTTCTAAAGCCTCCCTGTTCTTCTCCAACTAATTTCTGTGTTCTTTCTCTAACTCTGTCAATAAGTATCCTACCATACACTTTTCCTATTATACTAAGAAGACAAATGCCCCAGTGATTACCACACACTTCTTTTTCCCCTTTTCCTTTATACAAGGGAATAATTATACCTGACTTCCAATCCTCCAGGACTCTGCCTTCCTCCCAGGCCAATCTGCACATCTTCCACATCCATTCTACTACCGTCTCTCCCCCATGCTTCAGCATTTCACCACACACTCCATCAATTCCTGGGGCTTTCCTCGATTTAACTTTCTCCATTGCTTCCACAACTTCTTTCCTACTGATTTCTTCCTGTCTTCTCACCTCCCTCCTTCTCCCAGCCATTGCCCAGCCACTTATACTCGCATTACTTCCATCCTCTATGTTCAACAAGTCCTTAAAGTGTTCCTTCCATATTCTCACTTTTTCTCCCTTCTCGATTAGTAATCTACCATTTTTATATTTCACTCCCCTGCTAACTTCACTTCCACCCTGACTTACTCTTTTCACCTCTTTCCAGAACATTTCCTTACAGATCCTCCACTTTACACTCAAATTCCTTCCAAATTCCTCATCCACTCTCTTCTTACTCTCTCTTACTAATCTTTTCACCTCTCTCTTTCTTTCTACATATAACTCTCTCTTCTGCCTCTCAACTTCTTCCACGCCCCTATTTCTCATCCATTCATTGTATGCTTTCTTCTTTTGTGCCACAGCCTGTCTCACCTCTTCAGTCCACCACGCTGTTCCTTGCACCCCCCTCCGGCTTCTCTTCCTTCGACACACCACATCATATGCTGCACATATTTCTTCTGCAAATATCCTACACAGACCTTCCACGTCTCCCATGTGCTCCAATTCATATTTGCTCAATCGTTCATCCACTTCTCTCTTATACTCTGCCTTTTTCTCATCCTCCTCTAACCTTTCCACTCTCCTTGCAACTACTCCTTCCTCTCGTCTTTCCCTTCTACTATTCCTCCATCTTACTAGAATCCTAATTCTGGCCACCACCAAGTAGTGGTCAGAAAGTCCACTTCCCCAGCCTCTATAAGCTCTTGCATCCATTACATATCTTTGCATCCTTTCATCCACACACACATAATCAATCATTGCCTTTCTTTCATTCAGTTCACCATCCACCCTTCTCATCACTCACCATGTATACCTGTGGATCATTTTATGCCTGAAGAGGGTATTGGCTATCACAAACCCTCTCCCAGCACAAATGTTCACTAACGCACTGCCATTCTCATCTATCCCAGCAGGCACACCCCACTCACCAACTATTCCATCCACCTTCACATTCCCAACGGTACCATTCATATCACCGATCAAAAGCACTCTCTCATTCCTTCCAAACTTTTCCATGCACACTTCTACATTTGTCCAGAACTCTTCTCTCAATCTTCTAGCACGATCTTGCATTGGCGCATACACACACACAATCCCCCACATTTGTATTCCAACTTTCAACTTTACCCACACAATCCATGACCCAACTGATCCATACTGTCTTATGCTCTTCTTCCATCTTTTACTCACAACTATACATACTCCTTCCTTTGCCCTCTCATTCTCACCTACTCCTGCACATATACCCATCCATACTCCCATTCTCTCACACTTTCTCCTCTCCATTTTGTTTCAGTTAATCCACACACATCCACTTTCGCACCCTCAAGCACCTGGACAATCTCTCTCTCTTTCACCTCATCATTCGCTCCTCTTACATTCCACGTAGCCATTACCAAGTCCTTTGTCCGGTCCTGGGTCGTTACTTTACCACTGTACCACTGTACCACAGAGGCTCCATATATATATATATATATATATATATATATATATATATATATATATATATATATATATATATATATATCTATATATATTGTTACGGAATAGAGAAAACTGTCCCGCAAAGTTCCAGGTTCAAAATAAAAGAGTTAGGTAAAATTACAAGTTAAAGTTTAATGCTCAAACTAACAACAAAACATTCAGGACTCATAAGGATAATGTAATGGCAAAAAACAGGTTAAATATATGGTTAACTGCAATAGCCTCTATTAACACGAAATTAGCAAGAGTAAATTTATCTAAGTCAGCCCTGTTAAAATGAGATACCAGATAATACTCAGTGAATGCCAGATATATTATTACAGATACAAAATATTATTAATGATGGCTGACAATAAGAACCCTTACACAAATCACAAAAACCTTACTAGGCCTAAGAATTAACCTTATGCTAAACAGTACAAGAAAAAATGCAACAATAGTTATACTCAAATTACACACAGCTGCTAGATGGTTGGAGACTTCCTGAGCACTCACAATAATAACTGTACAGGCGAGGGCAGAGATGTGAACGAAAGGAGGAGCAGATCTAAGTGGCAATAATGCAGAGACTGAGCTCATTATATAGGGGCCGGCAGAGCTTGATACAACTTGTAAGAAGGACGCGCAAATGAAGCCATATGGGACAAAGAGCTGACAATCCTGCTCTGAACAACAGAAAGGACGACTTACTCTACTATAACAGTAGAAGGGGGGACTGAGGCAGAACACGCTCGTGATCAAACATGCAGCATACTGTGCGTTAAAATTACACAAAGGATGATGAAATTATAGGCTATGTAACAATATATATAGGGTAGAGCTGGAGGCACAGGGTCCTCCCGGTCGCCATCAAGCGACTGTGCCAGCAGCGACTGTTGCTATTTCCGGGAATGCTCGTCGGCGAAGAGGTGACGGTGCGGCCTTATTATTTACCAACATCTGCGGCCTTACCACAAATTTAAACTCAGTTCATTTTTTCCTTCAGTCCATATCCCCTTTGGCCCTTTTCCTCACAGAACCACAAATCTCACCCTCTACCGATATATCTCCATTTTGTTTTCCCGGTTACCATCTCCTTACAAACTTTCGTAACAAGGGCGGCACCTGTTGTTATATCAAATCCCAATATGCAGCTGACACTATTTTAAACTTCACTTCATCCAGTTTTGATTACTCATTATATAAATTAAATTGCCAAAACATTACCAAATATATCTGTGTAGTTTATCGTTCCCCCAGTGCTTCTTCGGAACCCAGTGTATTTGATTCCATATCCACTCAGTTGAGTAACCTTGACCTTGCCCTTGGCAATGAAATTACCATTTTGGGTGATTTTAACATACACAATGTTGAATGGTTATTGCATTCTGTCCGGACTGACGACGCTGGTCTAGAGTGCAAGCTGTTTGCGGAATCGTTTAATCTCACCCAGTTGGTAAAGCAACCAACCACAATACCTGATAATCCTGACCATAATGTCCATCTCTTGGATTTATTCTTGACAAATAATCCAGATTAATACACGATAGAGTTACTGTAACCACTTGGATCCTCTGACCACAATCTCATCAAAGCCTCATTAGTTAACCCTCCTACACCTCCCCATTCTGAACCTGTCAGGGTGACCCGATGGCATTTTAACATGACAGACTGGGATGGATTTAGAAATTATCTTGCTGATGTTCCATGGCAGTCTTTCTTCTCTAGTGATCCCAATTCTACCCAGTCCCACATTTGCAACTTAATACTAGCTGGTATGGATTTATTCATACTAAGTCAACAATTCACTAAAAGATCAAACTCTCCAAAATGGTTTGATGGCAATTGTGGCAGAGCAACAGCCCAAAAGTCATTAGCATATAACTTTTACTTAAAATCAAAAACATCTGAATCACTCTCCCAATTTAAAATTGCTAGAAATCATGCAAAAGCTGTATTAAATCTATCTAAATCAAACTTTCTTCAAAAGCAAGCATCAAAACTACTTAACAACCCTAATGACAATAGAATATTCTGGTCAACTCTTAATTCTTTCAATAATAACTTTAACAAGTCATCTTCCATTCCCCCACTTAAATCTTCAGATGGCAATATTACAAATGACCCACATGGGAAAGCAGATATCTTTGCTAGCACCTTTGCCAGAAATTCTACCATAGATGATACCAGCCAGAATGTCTCAGTACTGGAACTTGACTCTCCAGAAATTGCCCCACGTAAAATACAGACAAGATACGTAAAATCCATCCTAGACAATTTACCTACCAACAAAGCTCCAGACCCAGATGGAATTCCGCCAATTGTTTTGAAAAAGTATTCCCCTGAACTTGCCTCTGTCCTAGCTAAATTATTCAGACTATGCATACATACTCCTTTATTCCCAAATTCATGGAAAGAAGCCAATATCCACCCAGTTCCGAAGAAAGGGAGTTCGTCTGACCCCTCCAATTACAGACCAATAGCTGTCACATCTTCTCTTGGTAAGGTATTTGAAACTTTAATTAATAAGCATATTGTTAAACATCTTGAATCCAACAACTTAATTTGTGATAGACAATACGGTTTTCGCCACGAAAGATCCACCATTGACATACTTAATCTCTTAACTCATACCATCCATCAATCAACTGATCTTTTTGGAGAAACTCATGCAGTAGCTCTTGATATTTCTAAAGCTTTCGACAAAGTATGGCACCGTTCCCTGCTGTCCAAACTCCCTTGCTATGGACTAATGTCTTTTGTTCCTTTGATTTCTTCTTATCTTAGTGACAGGAAAATAAGAGTAAAAGTAGATGATGTATATTCGAATTTCCACTCAATTAACGCCGGCGTGCCACAGGGATCAGTTCTGGAGCCAACCCTATTTCTGGTTCATATTAATGATCTCTTATCTGTCACTCACAATCCCATTCACTCATAAGCAGATGACTCAACACTACATAGTTCATTCACACTCAGATATCCATTTACAAAGCCTAATATCTCTACCTCTCAACTCAGTACAGCCATCTCCATAAATCAAGATCTATCTACAATCAGTGAATGGGGACAAAACAACCTTGTCTCCTTTAATGCTAGTAAAACTAAATATATACAGTTTACTAATAGACAGATATTGCCAGATTCGTACATTACCTTCAGTGCTACTAATATTCCCATCTCCAAAAGTATTGAAATTCTTGGTGTCTCACTTAACAGTGCCCTCAGCTGGACCTCTCATGTCAGATCACTTGCTAAAACCGCCTCAAAGAAACTTGGATTATTGTACAGAGTCCATAACTTCTTCGCTGATGAGCAGTTGGCTATAATTTATAAGACATGTGTGCTCTCAGCTTGAATATTGCTCACCCTTGTGGAATAGTTGTGGAGAGGTTGCATTAAGACAACTAGACAAAATTCAGAAAAAAGCTGTTAGAATCATTAACAACCCTGCCATTACATATAAACTACCTCCCCTGCAAGTAAGAAGGAATGTTGCCTCCCTTGCATTATTTTACAGATATTTTTTTGGCAATTGCTCAGACGAAGTTGCGCCCATGGTGCCACCTCTCCATGCCTTCCCTCGTGCTACACGGGCATCTGGTAGCGCTCATGACTGGAATGTCACTCAACCATATTGCAGAACTTCTGCCTATCAGAATTCTTTCATTCCCCGAACTGCATCTCTCTGGAACTCGCTTCCCCAGAGTTGTTTTCCTCCAAATTTCAACCCACAACTGTTCAAGTCTAACTGTTACAGATATTTTATGAACAGAGGACACCAGTAATCTGGTGTATGGATTATTTTTTTTACCCATTTGTTTTTCCTTCCTCCGTTCTGTTATTTAAATATATATATATATATATATATATATATATATATATATATATATATATATATATATATATATATATATATATATATATATATATATATATATATATATATATATATATATATATATATATTTATATGGAGCCTCTGTGGTACAGTGGTAAAGTGTGCATTCTCGGACACTGAAGAGCGAGGGTTCGTACCCCGCCAGGGTTAGAAACTTTGCGAGTGTTCTTCTGGCCACGGACTACTTTGGCGAACATCAGGGGTGCTGTGGTTGAACCAGTGTTGCATACTATAAAGTATGCTTGCACCCAGTTGGCTTGCACGGGCCAATCACACTTGGTTCACAGAATACACACACATCCAAAGCCACTCCAACACAACAGTTACACTTACAAGCACTTCTCACCCTACATACAAATCTACTAGACAACCTAAGTCACTTGTTAGAGATACATTGGCTGTATCGTCCCCACTTCGGTAGGGATAGGCCGGTCCTGCAGTGGATACTCAAACGGCTGATGATGATGATGATGATATATATATATGTATATATATATATATATATATATATATATATATATATATATATATATATATATATATATATTGCCAGACGCCTTTATCCCATACGGGGTGGCCAAAAATAAATTGCTTCCATGTCGCCCTGTCCCTCGCCATTTCATTGCCCTGCTCCCAGCTCACACCCCACTCTCTCATATACCTCTCCACTCCAACCCTCCACCTCATCCTTGGCTCCCCCTCCCTCTCCCCCACTCCACCTCGCTCACATACACTCACCTCGTCAGTCTCTCGCTCTCATCCTCTCCATATAACCAAACCATCTCAATGTGTTTCTCCTAATGCTTCCTACCACATCCACATCCACACCATAAGACTCCTTCACTTCTTCATTTGTCAGTCTGTCTCTCCATGTGACTCGACATGCTCCTCTCACGTAACTCATTTCCACTACTGTCACTCTTGACTTCTGTTTCTCCAACAAGGTCCAAGCTTGACTTCCATAGGTTATAGTCGGCATCACAATACTGTCATGTAGTAACTTTTTCACTTCCATGCTTTCTTCCCTGTTTCTTATCACTGCCTTCAAGGATCCAGCAACCATTCTTCCTTGTCGTACCCTTTCAAGGACTTCACCCTCTAATCTTCCATCCTTACTCATCACACTACCTAAGCATTTAACACATTCACATTTTCCATTTTCTCCTCATCCAGCCTCACTGTGCATTCACTGACTTCACTTCTCTCGAAGACCATAACTTTACTCTTCCCTACATTCACCTTTAGATTACGTTTCTTACACACTTTCCCAAACTCATCCACCAAGCCTTTCAGCTCTCCTTTGTATTCACTTAACAACACAGTATCAAAACAACAGTACAGGGAGTTTTCAAAGACTGCCTTCTTTCACTAGGGCCGCTCCAACATCCACTGCCCTACCTTGTACTTCGTTTATAACCTCATCCATATACAGATTGAACAACCATGCTGACATGACACATCCTTGCTTCAATCCAACCTTCAAATAGAAAAATTCTCTGAGTTCACTATCCACATCCAGTGCAGCCTTAGCACCTTCACACATACTCTTCACGAAATTCAGCGACTTCTCATCTACTCTATATATTCTTAATACTTTCCACAATCCGTGTCCATCCACCCTGTCATATGCTTTCTCCAAATCCATGAAGGCCAAATACAACTTCTTTCCCTTCTCCAGAAACTTTTCCACTAATGATCTGAGAATGAATATCTGATCTAAACAGCCTCTTCCCTTTCTAGAACCTCCCTGTTCTTCTCCAACTATTTTCTCTGTTATTTATCTCTGTCATTAAGTATCCTCCCATATGCTTTTCCTACTACACTAAGAAGACAAATGCCACTGTGATTACCACATACTTCTTTTTCCCCCTTTCCTTTGTACAGGGGAATAATTATACCTGACTTCCAATCCTCCAGGACTCTACCTTCCTCCCAGGCCAATCTGCACATCTTCCACAACCATTCTACTACCTCTTCCCCATGATTCAGCATTTCACCACACACTCCATCAATGCCTGGGGCTTTTCCCATTTTAACTTTCTTTTTTGATTCCACAACTTCCATCCTACTGACTTCTTCCTCTCTTCTCACATTCCTTCGTCTTCCAACCATTCCTCAGCCACTTACATATATATATATATATATATATATATATATATATATATATATATATATATATATATATATATATATATATATATATATATATATATATATATATATATATATATATATATATATTCTTTCCTTGTCATTCTGCCTACGGGTGACTTTACACTCCCTCTTATGACTTCCTTTCCTTCTTTCTTTCCTCTTCCTTCTGCCTGTAGGTGACTCTACAGTGAGTGACAAGCCAAATGGTTTCCTGTACACCAGGAAACCAGTTACTATGCAGATTGGTAACCATATAACTAGATTTTGGCGTCAAGTGGTTTAGCGGGTAATTATTGCACTCCAATCGGATTTAGCCGGTGAAGGTTTATATCCAAGGGGTGGTTGGGATTGATTGCTCATGTAATGCCATGCAGGGATGAGTGAGGCTGGTCACTCTTATCTTAAATGTCGGAACCAACTGCCTAGCCCCAGGCTCCTATGCCCCGCATGGGGCAATGTAGCATTGGATGATGTATATATATATATATATATATATATATATATATATATATATATATATCTAAATATCTATATATATATATATGTATGTATATATATCTATCTATCTATATACCTAGGCTGCTTCCCCCAAAGGAAAGGGAGGTAGCCGAGACAGGACGACTCACTCTCCATTTACTCATCCATTCAAACACATTCATTCGCATCTTAGCTCCAAAGGGGAGAACGGACAGATCCTCACCACATCACACCGCACAAGGGTCAACTGCGCAATGCAATCAGTGACATCCGCAGCAGGGCCCAACAGCAGAACTGGTTTACCCCTGCCACATCATAACAGATCCATCCCCTTACCCGCACCTGACCTGACTAGCTGATCAGACCAAATGCGGGAGAATATCCCCTCAGGGCTGCGTCATCACTTATTCATTCACAATTTCTCTCCATTTATTTCTGTCACGCACAGCCACTCTTCCTTGCTCAACAGACATCCCTCTCGCATCCAGCGCTCTCTTCACACTGTCCATCCATCCTATTCGTGGTCTTCCTCTCAGCCTTACACCTCTCACATCAGATCTAGTTATCTTTTTCACCAATCGCTCATTATCCATTCTCTCCATATGCCCAAACCATTGCAACACCCTCTGCTCAACTCTACCAGCCATCTCCCGAACAACTCCAGTTCTCCTTCGCACTTCATCATTTCGCACTCGATCCATATGCGTCACTCCACACATACTCCTCAGACATCTCATCTCCATTACATTCAAACTTTTCATCTCTGCTACACCCATATTCCATGTTTCAGCCCCATATAATGCAGTCGATACCACAGCACCCTCATACAGCCTTCTCTTTACATCCATTCTAAGCGAACGACATTTAAACACTTTTTTCATTCCTCCCAGCACCTTTCCTACTTCATTTATTCTAAACTTCACTTCTGCATCTATTCTTCCATCCACAGCAACATGTGACCCTAGATATTTAAAACAATCTACCTCCTCAAGCAACTCACCATTCAAAACTATATTCATCCCCCTACCATCTATCAACCTCGTACACTTCATCACTTTACTCTTATTCTCATTTACTTTCAATTTCCTCCTTTCACACACCCTTCCAAACTCCTCTACCAACTGTCTCAATCTCTCCTCTGAATCAGTCACCAGTGCAGTATCATCTGCAAACAGCAGCTGCTTCAGATTCCACTCTCCTCCATCAACATTTACCAGACTCAGACCACCTAAAACTCTTGCATTCACCTCCCTTACAACACCATCCATGTAAATGTTAAACAACCAAGGCGACATCACACATCCCTGTCGCAGCCCCACTCTCACGGGAAATCAATCACTCACAGCATTTCCCACTCTTACACACGCTCTACTATTTACATAAAAACTTTTCACCCCTTTTAGTAACCTACCATCAAGTCCATACAATCTTAAAACAGTCCACAAAGCCTCCCTATCAATTCTATCATAAGCTTTCTCTAAATCCATAAATGCCCAAAACACATCCTTGCCTTTCGCTACTTTTCACACACTTGTCTCACAGCAAACACCTGATCAACGCATCCCCTCCCTCTCCTAAAGCCACACTGCTCATCACTAATCACTCCCTCTGTACCCTCTCTAACTCTCATAATTAACACTCTACCATACACTTTACCTACAACACTCAACAGACTTATACCCCTAAAGCTAGTACATTCATACTTATCACCCTTGCCTTTATACAACGGGACCACACAAGAACTTGCCCAGTCAAATGGCACCATACTTTTCTCAAAGCACACATTCAACAATCTTACTAACCAGTCAACAATAGTCACTCCACCACCCTTCAGGCATTCCACAGCACACCCATCCATACCTGCAGCTTTCCCTGTTTTCATCTCCTTTACTGCCTTCTCCACTTCCTCCTTCATGATCAAAGAATCATTTAACTCTCCCAACACATTTGTTCCTTGCACCCTTCTATCCGCCACAATCTCAGCCACCCTTTCCTCCTCTACATTTAACAATCTTTCAAAATACTCTGCCCATCTCTTCCTTACTGCATCCATCTCAATTAAAGTCCTTCCATCCTCTGCTTTTACTCGTTCTTCCTTCCCAGACTCTCCCTTTCGCACCCTTTTCACCTCCTTCCAAAACATTTTCTTATTCTGTTGAAAATTCTCTGTCAGCCGCCTACCCCACCTCTCATCTGCTGCCACTTTAGCATCACGCACAGCCCTTCTCGCTCTATTCCTCTTTTCCTTATACCTTTCATATGACATCTCACCCTTCCTCTGCAGCCACACTTCATATGCACGTCTCTTCTCAGCCACAGCCATACTTACTTCCTCGCACCACCATTCACTTCCTTTTCTTACACCACCACCCACACGTCTCACACCACACACCTCTTCTGCATGCCCCACCACAGCACTCTTAAACAACTGCCATTCCTCCTCCACGCTGCCATTTTCCCGATCTTTCACTGCGTTCCACTCATCTTCCAATTTCTCCTGATACTTTATCTTTTTCTCTCTTTTATCCAACTCACTCACTTTCAAAACCTCCCTGCCACACCTAACCCTCCTAGCTCTCACCCATCTCTTACCTACTCTTAACTTTCCCTCCACCAGGTAGTGGTCAGACATACCTCCACCCTCCCCTCTCAGAACTCTCACATCCAACAATCTTCCTATTACATTCCTAGACACAACCACATAGTCCATCAAGGCTCTATCAACAACCCTTCCACCCTCCTGTCTCACCCATGTATACTTATAAATATCTTTCTTCTCAAACAGTGTATTCCCTAATCACCATCTCTCGCTCAACACACATCGCTATCATTCGTTCCCCATTTTCATTTCTTCCAGGCACACCATGCATACCAACTACACCTTCAACTGCTACATTTCCCACTCTAGCATTCAGATCTCCCATCATTACCACATTCACATTTGCTCCAAAACTCTGCAGACACTCATCAACATCATTCCAGAAAGACTCCCTCTCCTGTTCATCTCTTTCACTACCAGGCCCATATGCACTCACAAACACCCACAACTCACGTTCAAATTTCGCTTTCACCCACATCAGTCTCGATGACACCTCCTTCCATTCAATCACACACTGCTGTACTTCCGGACTCACTAACAAGGCCACACCTTCTCTTGCCCTTCCTCTATCGACACCTGACAATCTTCCATTCACACTTCCAAACATAGATTCCCCCTTCCCTTTCATCTTGGTTTCACTCAAAGCTAACACATCCAACTTTCTTCTCACAAACATTCTCCCAATCTCCTCCCTTTTAGCCTCAATTGTACTACATCCACGCACATTCATAGACCCAATCTTCAGGGTACGGGGATAACTCCATCCCCCATCCCTTTCTCTGGCCTGTCTCTTTTTAGGAACTAAAAAACAGAGGAGGGGGTCCCTAGTCCCCTCACCCCGCCCCTTTTAGTCGCCTTTTACGACACGCAGGGAATACGGTGGCAGTATTCTTCCTAACACAACCTGGCCACAGAGTAGTAGCACCACCCCATAGTGCGGCCAGGTTGTTTCCCCCCCGCCACAGGGGGGGAAACAGTAGAAGGGCGGGCGTTACGTGGCTAGTGCATACTTCCGTCGATCTGCAGTGGTTCGTAATTTTCCTATTTACATATGGTGGATATGTATATTGGATGGAAGTAGGTCCCGTCGCATATTACTAGTTCGCCATGTATGATTTGGGTTAGATTTCGTGTGTGTGTGTGTGTGTGTGTGTGTGTGTGTGTGTGTGTGTGGTTCTTGTTTGCGTATGTCTGTGTATATTTATTATTATTATTATTTTTTTTGCTGTATCTAAAATGATGCACTGGATTGCAGAGATGCGAGCAGAGATCGTGGGAAGTAGAGAACTGTTCGTGAAAGCTGGCAATCCCGTCACATTATCCTGCAGAGTGAACCACGGTACACTAATGCCAGGTCAGTACCCCTTTACACCTTGGCTCATCTCCTCACTTTTCACTTCTTTTAGATTTTTTTCTTACCTTGATCTATATAACGCCTTTGTTTTAAACTGACATTGTTCCCTAACGCAGTTTCGCTCAGTTCATGGCTAAATGTAATTTTAGGAGAATTTTCACTAATCACCGAGGAGAGATTAATTCTTTCCTCATGACTAAGACTTGCCGAATTTCATGCAACCTCGACTTAGTATTCAAGGTGTGGAACTGGCTCATTTCCGTAAGTAAGAACAAACTTATTACTGCCTCCAGCTGTCAGGACTCTGTATTATAAATACAAATCATAACAGATAGCATGATGGATAGATAGACAGAGCACCAGACAAGGTGTGGGAACGGGAAATTAGCTTGCAACTCTTTAAGTGAAGGAATGTTGATCGTGCAACGGAAGCAGTGCATACACACAGACATACAATATTCTAAAAGCTTCCACGACAGTATAGCACACGTGACACGACCCCCACTAAACGAGAATGTAGGAATCACAGCTCAAAAAAGGACTGGCCATAGAACCGGCAGGTAGTGGAGAGAGCGAATAAGAAGAGGAGTCCGACTAGACTTAGTATATCAAGTCCCTGTATAATACATACGCTGCTCAACTTAGACTTTCTTTGAAGATAATAAATCAAGATCAATTCCCTGTATTCATCTTTAACTCCTCCTGCTCTTCAGTTACCAAAATAACTTTAACCAAAACTCAAGACTCACCTACTACAAGATTAGAGTCGCATATATATAAATGGTGGCTACAAAGTTCCAACAATAAATGGTGGTTGTAACAATCGACTCTACGTCTACGAAATATCATTTCTACAAAATCAGGCGAAACTGTAACCAAGGTCAGCTCCAGTTCTACAGCTGATTCTACATTATCAAGAAACTACAATTCTACGATCAAGTAACCACAAGCGAGTATACAGTAAGAAGAACGAGTCTACGAGTTTGAGTCTACAAGGCTACGAGCCTACGAGTCTACAAGCCTACAAGCCTACGAGTCTACAGTTGAGTCTACATTATCAGGATAGAAAACAAACAATACCTCTTACAACCAACAACTCACAACCAGCTCCTGACAATATTCTCTCCAACCCCCCCCCCTCCGTCTCCCCAGTCATCACGCTGATGTAGAGGTGAAGAGGGCATACGACGCCTTGCCAGTAGTTTAACAAAGTATTGATAAAAACAATCTTCCAGTTTCTTCGACGAACCAGCGAACTACAACCATCTACGATCAACAACAAGTAACAAGTCTACGAGTCGTCTGTATAATCTTCTACATGCACCTACAAGTAGCGACATTCTTCATCCCACAACGAGTAAATCACAAGAAAAAAGGACCGAAAATAAATTGAGAAAGAAAAACAGAACAAGCAAACGAAAAGCAAGAACACAGCAACAACCACCAGACCACCGCCCTTCTCTCCATCCACCCCCTACCTCCACCGCTGACGCAGGACAGTGAGAAGGTCAAAACGACTACAGCAAATACCAAGTCCATAATCACAACTCATCTCACTCACTCATCTTCACTCAAGTTACTCATCGCTACTCATTTACTCACCACAGCTACAAGTGGAAACTCAACGTCACCAAGCATGTTTGTTGAGACGACGCCACGTCAATCAACTCGTGTGTGACACCACCACTCACCACCACTCACACCATTCCCAACACGGCAAAAACTAGTGCGTTACATAGTTACTTCATTCATACAATACACAGTGGTAGACAGAAAACTTCTGCACAAACATATAAAACGTGCTGTATAGTTACAACTTAAGTACATATACCTACTTCAATTATCTTCATAATTCAATCATTAAATACTTGCACCAACAATAAATATTCTACACTCCAGACATTCATTCATTTATTATAGCCTTTATTAACTACCAACGAGTGTTACCATTTATACCTACATAAAATATGTTTCATACATACAACTATACATTACTACACCCACAAAGTAATACAGAAAATATACTATCACAGTTACTCAGTGAGAGATTAAAGGAACTGTATTAAACATTTATTAATTAAAATTACCTTGTGGAAAAAGACAAATAAAGTTACAAGGAAAACTAGAAAAATATAATAAAAAATGGCCAACACAAATGATGTTAGCAAGAATGAACATCTACACAATCGTGAAGACAAAGATTTCCACACAGTGCTGACACATACCTTGCCCACGATAGGTACAAGTGAACAAGTCAATGTACATAGTTAGTACTGTATATAGTGTATATATATTTTTTATAAAAAATAACAATATATGGGGCTGTATAATATCACTTTCAATAATATATGTGCAATATAAACTAAACCTTAAAAAAGGGTCCCAAGGGAATTAGCCAGCAATAATGCAACCTCGGACAACGCCAAAAAAGCGTAGACAAACGAAGAAAAACAAACTATAGAAAATCAATGCATAAAAAAAAAAAAAGAAATACAGTAAGATCGCTTAACAAACAAATGAAAATAGGTGTGTTACTACAAATGCCAAAATATCACACAAACTCCTTCTATAAGTGAACCAAAAAGCAAATTATTGTTCTCCACGAGCCAGTGGCATGGCACATTATCACTATCATCGAGTGCAGCATGACCATATCGATGTCAGGACTGTAATTATTACAATTATGTAACGACAAACGATTGCATTATGTTACATTTGCAACAGTTATGTAACTACAAACGATATGTAACAATACAGTTATGTAACAATTCATACAATGTTAGTTATGTATTTCTACAATGTTACTACAATATTATGTAACAATTTATACAATGTTACTGTTATGTATTACCACAATGTTTCTACAATATTATGTAACAATTCATACAATGTTACAGTTATGTATTACCACAGTGTTACTACAATATTTTGTAACAATTCATACAATGTTACAATTATGTATTACCACAATGTTACTACAATATTATGTAACAATTCATACAATGTTACAATTATGTATTACCACAATGTTACTACAATATTATGTAACAATTCATACAATGTTACAATTATGTATTACCACAATGTTACTACAATATTATGTAACTATTCATACAATGTTACAATTATGTATTACCACAATGTTACTACAATATTATGTAACAATTCATACAATGTTACAATTATGTATTACCACAATGTTACTACAATATTATGTAACAATTCATACAATGTTACAATTATGTATTACCACAATGTTGCTACAGTATTATGTAACAATTCATACAATGTTACAATTATGTAGTACCAAAATGTTACTACAATATTATCTAACAATTCATACAATGTTACACACAATTCTGTATTGCCAGAATCATCACACAAGTTAGGTGAAATATTAGGCATTACTAAAGGGATAACTCCATATGTAATGTAATGACCTAGCAATATTACCATTGCACAATTATATGCGTATGTCTGTTATACTGTACATACACATCTTACAATATGTCATTCAATAACCAATTTAACTATATTGCATTTGTTCAATTATGTATACAACTTGTTTAAAATGTAATATTACTGAATCATTGCAATATTAACATGAATATTATGTCTATACAATATTATAATCAATGTTATGTATTAATAGAATATGTCAATAATGATTGTTGTCGGAGCACCACCAGCTGTGTGACCGAGCGATGTCAGGACTCCATATTATATATACAAATCATAACAGATAGCATGATGGATAGATAGATAATAGATAGACAGAGCACCAGACAAGATGTGGGAACGGGAAATTAGCTTGCAACTCTTTAAGTGAAGGAATGTTGATCGTGCAACGGAAGCAGTACATACACACAGACATACAGTATTCTAGAAGCTTCCACGACAATATAGCACACGTGACACGACCCCTGCTAACGAGAATGTAGGAATCAGAGCTCAAAAAGGGACTGTCCATAGAACCGGCAGGTGGTGGAGAGAGCGAATAAGAAGAGGGGTCCAACTAGACTTACTTAGCATATTAAGTCCCTGTATAATACATACGCTGCTCAACTTAGACTTTCTTTGAATATAATAAATCAAGATCAACTCCCTGTATTCATCTTTAACTCCTCCTGCTCTTCAATTACCAAAATAACTTTAACCAAATTCAAGACTCACCTATTACAAGATGAAAGAGTTACATATATATAAATGGTGGCTACGAAGTTCCAACACAGCTACATCATTTTTTTTTTTTTTTTTTTTAGCACCATCTATACTTTCCCTTAGCTTAGTACACTCTATACTTCTTTTCATATCATTAACGTCCTTTCCATCCATAACAGTTTTAAACAACTTATTTCTTTTGGCCTTCATCAGTTTATATCTCGAAACCCTTACATCACCTGGCGTTCCCCAGTAATAATCATTATATCTAAATAACAACATCAACCTGTACTGGTGTGAGTCTTTCTGTGTGTTTGTTCGTTTTTCCACGAGATCGGAACGGTAATACATATCGAGCTAATTCTTTTTGCATTATGTCGGAGTAAGTCCAGGGAGTGTAAGAAAAATACCAATGAGAAATTCGTTGCGAAATTGTTTGAAATCGAAACACGCGAAATTATTCGAAAATAATTTTTTTGACTTTTTGATCGGAAAAGGTCATTGTGTGCTCAGTAACGTTATGGAAACAAAGATAAAGTATTTGGAAACATTTTGTTATGAAAAGACCACTAGTTTGTGCCGCAATATGTTGCGATCAAACACTAGTCTCATATAGTAAACGTAAATATCATGTTGAGAGAGAGAGAGAGAGAGAGAGAGAGAGAGAGAGAAAGAGAAAGAAAGAGAGAGAGAGAGAGAGATTTATGTTTTAATGTGGTGTGTGTGTGTGTGTGTGTGTGTGTGTGTGTGTGTGATTCACTTTGATTCTTGTGTTCTTTATGAAGTAGAGCTCTGAGGGAGTAGACTGTAGTACCAGTGACCAGGGCAGTAGTTCCGAGACAGATGGCAAGCTGGTGACAGTGAGAGCTGTAGCTCCCGTTTCACCTGCCCTCAGGACCTGTCCCATTGGTGAACATTTTCAGTGTTTTCATTAAGACAATAGACCATAATACCTCTTCCTCAAGTTGTCTACACCACAGAGATTGGACGGCACACCTTCTATTTCCAACCCCACCTAGAAATGGTTCATGCAGTATTAAGAGCAAAATTGATGGTAAATACCTCGGGTTACCACCACCAGCAGGATAGGATTGGCACAGGACCCTCCTGGTGGTAATCAAGCGACTTTGCGGGTGGCGGTTATTGCAATCACAGCTTTATGTTCGTTAGCGGAGAAGTGCGGGTTCGGCCCTATATTTTACTAACGTCTGTGGTCTTAGTACCAATCTGAATTTTGTTCACTTTTTCCTCCATTCTGTATCCACCCTAGCCATGTTCCTCACAGAAGCCCAAATCTATTCCTCTGCTGACTTATCCCAGAGTTTTCCTGGTTACCATCTCTTCACAAACTTCACGAACAAGGGTGGCATCCGATGTTTTATCATATCTGAATATACAGTTGTACTACCTTGAACTTACCTTCAGCTAACTTTGATTAGTTATTATACAAAGTAAATTTAATAATTTTAGTAGGTGGGGGCACCCACCATCCACTCACTCAGCGTACTGCTACTTTACTCCACGGTAACTGTACACTGAGTGGCAATCCAAGTGACTTCCTATTAGCCAGGAAATCCCTTAATACGCTGGGTGGTAACCATATAACCAACCCATATGCATGACATGCATGTCAGTAGTTGAGTTGGCGGGGGATTACTCTCCCTCCCCAGAATATAACCACCTAAAAAGACAAACAAAATGCTTCGGACCAGGACTGACCCACAGGTGACAACCAAGGACTGGACAAAGGATATCTTGCTGATTTGAACATGTAATGTGAGAGGTGCCAATGATGAAGTGAAAGAGAGAGACACTGTCCAGGTGTTTGGGGATGCAAAAGTGGACATGGGTGGATTGATCGAGACCAAATGGTGAGGTGAGAGAGTGGAAATATGGATTGGGTATATGTGTGGGGGATGAGAATGAGAGGGCAAAGAAGGGTGTATGTATTTCTGTGTGCAACAGATGGAAGGAAAATATAACAGTGTATGGATCACTTGGTTCAAGGATTATGTGGGTAAGATTAAAAGTATTAATACAAGTGTGGGTGATCGTATGTGTATATGCACCATCATAGGACAATGCGAGCAGAATGAAAGAAGAGCTTTGGGCTGATGTGGAAGCATACATAGAAAAATCTGAGAGGAGTGAGTGTCTTTGATTGCAGATATGAATGGAAATGTAGGGAATGTGATGGTGGATGGAGTCGGTGATGAGTGGGGTGTGCCTGCAGAAGCGGATGAG
Organism: Coenobita brevimanus; assembly: GCF_032717465.1. Classification (NCBI taxonomy): domain Eukaryota; kingdom Metazoa; phylum Arthropoda; class Malacostraca; order Decapoda; family Coenobitidae; genus Coenobita; species Coenobita brevimanus. The sequence goes on along the minus strand of NC_136975.1, from coordinate 19,470,612 downwards.
AATGGTACTGTACTTGTGGACATTCTTGTAGGGGAGAGGTGGGGGGGATGATAGCCAGTACCCTCTTTTGGCACAAAATTATCCACATGTATATACGGCGATTAATGATAAGGATTGGTGGTGAACTGAATTAATGGAATGCAACGATTGATTATGTGTGTGTGGATGAGGGAATGAGAAGATATATGCTGGATGCGAGGGCATACGAGTAGAGAGGTTGGGGAAATGGATCCTCTGACCATCACTTGGTGGTAGTGAAGTCAACGTATAAATGCAGTGGATAAACAGAAGGAGAGAGGGACAGGAGGAAGCAGTCCATTCAACGCGAGTAGGAAAATTGCTACAGGGTGAAAAAAGGCAGATTATAAAAGTGAAGTGGTGGAGATTTTTTTTTATGTGTCCGACTCTGGACATAGGCTTCACAGCCTGCTATCAAGGCCCAGTAGTCCTCCTCCTACATACTGCACACTACCACGTGTCACCACTTCGGCGCTAACACCCACCTTCCATATTGAATACATGTTAGGGCTGTCTCATACAGGACTGGTGTATTGGTATTAGCGGGGGTATTTTTACATGTCGGCGGTTCTTCTGGTAGATCAGTAAAGTCTGATTTTCATGAAATTCAAATTCTTAAGCTGTTCCCCTCCCCGGCGGGGATTTGAACCTGGGTTCGATAGGACTGCAGACCGTTATTGGGTGTGATTTAGGCCAGATAGGGGAGGTGGAGGGGGTGGGCAATGTATTCACAGAAGAAATATGTCAAGAATGTAAGGTGTTGTGTGAGGTGAGGAGAAGACGAAAGGGGGCAAAAGGAACAACATGGTGGAATGAAGAGGTGAGACAAACTGTGGCACAAAAGAAGAAAGCATATAGTGAATGGATTGGAAACAGAGGCAGCATGGTGGACTGAAGAGGTGAGACAAACTGTGGCGCTAAGGAAGAAAGCAAGTAGTGAGTGGATGGGAAACAGAGACATGGAGGAAGCAGAGAAACGGAATTGTTATGTATAAAGAGGAGAGAGCTGAAAAGATTAGTAAAAACGAGTAAAGATTAGTAAAAACGAATATACAAAGGAGTACAAAGGAAAGCGAACAGCAGCAGACCTTATGGTCCTTTCGAGGCTGTTTGTTACTGAGTAGATTATGACTACGAGATCCAACTCTAAATGCTGAAGGATAAGGACAGTAAAGCAAGAAGGCTCCCCCCACCTCCAAACCCTCCAGTTGAAACTGGTAAGAAAAAGCGAGAAAAACCACCATGCAGCATGGGTAAATTGACATGGAAATTTCATAGGAAAGACTGAAAAGGAAAAGTTACATTCTATAATATTTTATCTATAAGCTACCAGTATGAATAACCTGGAAGAGGAAATAGTAAAGTAAAATGAATAATCGAATAAATAAATAATGCATGACACCATGTAACGGTACGTTTAGTTAACGGGGTGTGTTTGGACACAGCATGGAAATTGCGCAGCGCACAGTGTGGATGTTCAGGGGAGGTGCAGCAGCCTTGCCTGGTGCTATTAAGGTAGGCAGCAGTCAATCAGGCCCCAGCACCGTTCATTCCACTGAATGTAGGAGCGTTCCCATTCAGGACAAGCACACAAGTCACCTCCTGAAGCAGTGACCCCTGGTACATAAAAAAAATCCCGATGGTGTTCACTTGGCTAATTGGGACCCTCAGTGATCCACAGCCCATCACAGGTCGAAAGTATGAGTAGTGACCGTTAACTCAGGGCTATCTGTGCAGATCTTAGTCTATGCATATATTTGCATTCAGTTAATTGATCCAGGCTCTAAAAACAATAAAATAAAATAAAATAAAATAAATAAACATACACAAGTGTTTTATTCAGGAGTAAACATTTTAAGCTGGGGGTTAGACGACAAATACTCATCGAGGCGACCTTCAAAGGTCAGTACTGAATTAGAATTTATTACATTACAGGGCAAATTATTTCATATATTTACAAATCTACTGAAGAAGAAATGGTTAGCTTCATGCGACTGGAATCGTTTGCCAATTATTTTATGCCCATTGCCTCTAGTATAATTCGAGTGATCGACTGTGAAGTATTTATCAACAGTCATGTTATCATGTCCTTTGACTATTTTGAATACTTGAATTAGATCTCCTCATAACCTCCGTTTAGTTAGGGTAAATAGATTCAGGGCTTCTAAACGTTCATCGTATGGTTTATTTCTCAGTCTTGGTATCATCTTTGTCATCCTTTGCTGCACTCTTTCAAGCTTTTCCATATCCTTTTCATAATATGGTTACCAAAACTGAACGTAATATTCCAAGTGCAGGCATACTAAGGAATTATACAAAGTGAGGATAATATTATCGGATTTATATTCAAATGCTCTACCTATGAATCCAATCAATTTATTGGCTTTTTTCACAGCTTCTGTGCATTGTTTGCTTGGTTTCAAATCGTTTGTTATTATAACTCTTAAGTCTTTTTGATGGTTTACCCTATCAAGTTGGACATTATTCATGCTATAACTAGCTCTTACATTCTTACTGCCAATGTTTAGCACATCGCATTTATTAATATTGAAATCTGTTTGCCAAACTTGGGCCCAGTTAAGTAATCGATCAAGATCTCTCCGAATTGCCTGCCTTTGCAGTGCTGTATCTACTCTTACCTATTTTTAGTATCGTCAGCAAACTTTGAAATTTTACAACATAATCTTTCATCAATATCATTTATATATATTAAGAAAAGAATAGGACCTAACACTGAACCCCGTGGCACTCCACTTGTAACGTTTATCCAGTCTGACTCTTTTCCATTTATTACAACTCTTTGCTTCCGTCCAGTGAGCCAATCTTCTACCCACCCGAGAACACTGCCCCTGAAACCGTGTGCCTTTAGCTTCTAAAGGAGTCATTTGTGTGGAACTTTGTCAAAAGCCTTATGAAAATCAAGATACACAACATCAACAGATTTAGTGTCATCATACATGCTCAGTATATCATTGAAAAAGTCCAGCAGATTCGTATGGCAAGAGCGATTATTATGAAAACAATGTTGAGAATCTTTGATGAGATTGTTTGATTCTACGTGTTTCACAAACTTATCTCTGATAATAGTTTCAAGCAATTTGCAAATCACCAATGGTAAACTAATTGGGCGGTAGTTTTCTGGCTGTGCTCTGTTACCTTTTTTTAATATTGGGGTTACGTTAGCAAGTTTCCATTCATGTGGCACCTTACTGCTTTTAAGTGATAAGTTTAAAGGTTCATAAAAAGGCTTTGCAGTTTCATTCTGCAGTTCCTTCCAAAACACGTGGAGATATTTTGTCCAGTCCCGTTGTTTTATTCTCTTTTAATTTGCTAATTCCAAGTAGTGTGTTGAGATTACTAACTGTAATGTCAGTGATTCTGTTGTCCTCTTCTACAAGAATTGGGGAAACAGCAGGAATCGTATGTATAGTTTCTGTAGAAAATACTGATGCAAAAAAAGTATTGAGAATTTTTGCCATCATAGTTTCATCATCAGTGTGCTCTCCGTTATCTATGATTAAGGGACCAGTTGTCAAAGTTATTACCATTTTGCTTCTTATGTAACTGAAAAATTGTTTGGGATTTGATTTACTGATACTTGCAATATGTGCCTCAAGGTTTTTCTTACTGCATTTAGATTAATTTTTTTGCTTTCCGTCGAAGGGCATCGTATTTATTTTTATCATTTTGACTCTTTGTGGTATTATAATTTTTATATGCAAGATTTTTTGCTTCCAGACAATGTTTAATGTCGGAGTTCCACCATTTGGGTTTAGAATTTTTGGCAGGCCTTCTGTTGCGCATTGGAATACATAACTTGACAGCACTGTTGAGGGTTTCTGTAAAAGAATTTCACACTTCATTGATATCTAAATTTTCGGCAATAGGATGCCAGTTACCTACACCAACAATTGACTTTAATTTCTTAAAATTTGCCCTCTTAAAGTCAGGCACTTTCTCGCAACTGGCCCTGACATTGTCTTCACTGATTTTAATGTTAAATGTGACTGTGTGATGATCACTTGTACTAAATTCTTCTCCTACAATAACATTACTCACTACGTTTTCTGATGTGGCTAAGAGAAGATCTAGGATGTTAGATCCACGTGTCGGATAATTTACAAATTGATACAGAGAACTTTCCTGCCAGTTTGTATATAGGTCTAACCCGGTGTGTGAGGATAGCGTTCCTCCTAATTCTGGAACCGGTAAATTAAAATCACCAAATATTACAGTGCTTTGCATACAAGATATTTCAGCAATTTGATTGTAGATTCATTATCGATGTTGAGTGGCTGACCGGGTGGACGATAAATTAACCCAAGTGTGATTTTTTGACAAGATTCATTCCTAAGCTGAATATGGATAGTGTCAATGTTCTCAGTACATGGTTTGGTAATTACGACTGGATGAAATCCTGATTTAATATATAACACCACACCGCCCCCATCTCGATTCTTCCTTTCACTACTGAAAATGTGATAGCCTGGTAAATTAAACTCTGCTAGAAAATCTCTTTGCTCAGTATTTAGCCACGATTCTGTTATACCAATTACGTCATAATCATCTGTAAAGACAAGGGCCTCTAAATCAGAATATTTATTACGCAGACTATGCACATTCACAAGAAGAGGTTTAATGTGTTTTTGTTTCCGATGTGTGAAGCTTCCATTACTTATTGATTCATCGGATCATAAGACATCTACGTTTGGCTCCCTTGATGCTTATTTTTTCTTCAGAAAAAACCTACTGTATCACTAAGTAAACGACCGAGACAGGCAGAACCAATGGCATTCAAGTGTATTCCATCATTCACAAATTGTGTGCGCTGCTCGTAATACTGGTTCCATGTGTCAATGAACTCAACTTCTTCCTGCAGGCAAAGTGACCTGACCTTATTATTTTTACTAAATCCTTAACTGAAGAAGGCATTCCCTGTACCAATCCTTAGGAGTATTCTTGAAGTTAAAAGGTTGTTAGTTTTCTCCTTGTAGCGTCACGTCCTTCTCCTGTACTTCTCTATCAGCCTATCTGATAGGGTCCGTACAACATCATTTGTACCTGTATGGATGATAATTAGGATGTTATTTTCCGCATTCTCAAAAACATCATCCACAGCCTCTGTTACGTCGCCTACTCCTGCACCTGGGATACAAAAACGCTTTCATTTAGAGGGTGCCCTGCCGCAAAATTCAACCAACTGACCACGGATGATGGAGTCCCCCACAACCCGTGCCTCATGGGGCTCTTCCTCTACTTCTGCAAGAATCTGAACCTTGTTGTATGTTGTTACTGGAATGATGCTCCTTTCCTTGCAAGCCTTGCACCATTCCGCACTGGCTGGAATTCATTCTGTACGGTGGAGGGAGAAGTAACTATTGTACAGCAGAAGGAGGATCTTCAGCCTGTACTGCAATTGGCCTAGCAGTGACATTATCCTCTGCAGTGTGTCCGACATTACTCGCAATGAATTCTCCAGCACATCAACTTTTCGGGTCAGGCTGTTAATTTTGTTTGTAGCCTCAGTCAGCTTGTCTTACAGGCTCTGACGTAGTATGCACATCCTGCAAACAAAAGTGCGGTCCGTATAAATGGATCTAGTGAAACTACCGGAGCAGGTTACGCAAATGAAGTTCCGCGGCAGTCTGAAATGCATGGTAACTGTGAGCATTTATCAGAGAAAAAGAATCCGATAATACTGATTAGTACCTGGAAGAGATATTGGAACAAGAATAAGTTACATACAAAGCCTGCTAGAACAATGACAATTTATGTAATGGTTACAGGTTTTACTGGTGAGGGCCTTGTTGCTGTTTAGAACTGTACAGGAATTGCTACCTTACTGGTTAATAATACGCCTGCTACAGAGAATGGAAAGCTAACCATTACCTGGAATGAAGAAGTAATATTATACAACATGAAATACAACAACAATGAAGTCACAACAGAGTCTTACAATACACAAATAAGTTTATTATCTTCTGAAAAGTTATAGCATATGAAAATACAATTATATCTAACTGTACAGTAGCTCCAAAAAGTATATTAAAAAAATATACTATACATTCTGACACAATGGACGATGTATCTGACACGTGTTGCGTGAAGCAGCAACAAAATTGGTAGACCTGCATGCTGGGGAGTGGTTGCCATACACCTGTGTATGACCTGGGATTGTATATACCGTTTTCTTTCTAATGTAATACTAATCACTTGTCATATGTAGATATATTTGATGTTATAATGATGATAAAGACAAGTTTTAACATAGGCACGGTTACTCTTTCTATGGTTCACCAGTAATGCTTTCACGAGTGCCAGCACAAGGCTATCATCACTCTAGATAAATAGTATAAAAGCTTTCCCAGAACTGATATATTTTGAGAAAGTGTTTATATAATATCTGTGATTATGACTTGGAGATATATGACACCCAGTATAATGTGAATGGCACAAAAATATTAGAGAGACAGGTATGGTGGTACCATTCTTAACTGGCGGTTTGGGTGGGGCACCAACCTCTGTACAGTGTTGCCACGTTTTCCATACTCGCGATACCTCTCTCTCTCTCTCTCTCTCTCTCTCTCTCTCTCCTGGGGGGAGATGTGCATCACCCTTGGGAATTTTGTTTCTTTTATGAGTGATAAACTTGTGCTTTCATTTCTTTATTTTGTTTTTAGTATATCTAATTATATTTAAGAATATTATTGTTTTACATATGACGCCAGATGACCTCACTATTGTGGTGCCATGATTTGTTTTCATTCAATCACTCTCCCTCCTTCGTTCCCTCCCTTCCTCCATCTCTCACTTAGCTGCACTCAACACTGCCCCTGGTCTGCTTCCCCCCCCCCCTCTCTCTCGCCTTTGTTATTTTAGGATACATTTTGGTTATTTTCTTTTACGTTATAATGTACATATTGTAAATTTGACTTTATTTCCACACCACCCAGGAGGTAAAAGTCTTGGCGCGTCTTTTTTTAAGTGTCCCCAAACAGGCCTAGGATAGACGAAGCTCTGGCCAGGTGGGACTGGGTGTGTGTGAGTGTTGCCGCTCACGAGGGTTTAATGTATTATTATTTTTTTTACTAAGAAATTGACATTTTTACTTATATTCCTGTACATTATCTTATAATCATAATTGTGACATTATTACCAACCCCAGAAATACGGTAACAGCCAATAAAAGTGACTACTTTTTTTTAAGCAACACTGTAAAATATTTATGCCACGTTTCTGTATTGCCGTATAAATATTTTACGCATAATAAGTTTACCGTTCTTTCATATATTATAATAAACACGTTACCATTATATTCTTATGTGTTTATCTTATTGTGATGCCTATTACATATATCAGAGCCGTTCACATAGCGGGTATGGAACACGTGGCAACACTGTACAAAGGTTCGTGCCCCACCTAAACCGCCACTTAAGATTGGTACCACCATGGAGGTAAACGAAATGTAAAGACAGTAAATTAACCTAACTGAAACTAATCCCCAGAGCAGCGTATAAACCCATTTCACTGATACACCAGCCGTATTGTGGAGGTGACATGCGAGAATCATTCTTATATTGGACCTTATATGTAAAATAAATACAAGGTAAGGTTGAACACACTCTGGGGGCTCGTTTTATTCATTTAATAACCACTGTATTCACCGGCTGCATCCAGACCTCTGTTCAGTCAACGCGACACCTACTATGAAGCTGTGCCATTCACGTAACGAAACACCACAATACCTTCCGAAACCGACATATCGCCACATTCGGGTAGTATGTATAATAATGATGTGTGGTTAAAACTGTCCTACATGCAGACCCTATAGGCTATTATTAACCTCTGCATTGGTAATCTATTTGTAGTTGTGATAACGAAAGAACTGTGATAGGTATTTTTCTCATGCTGTTTAATAATCTGAGTTTGTTTCATTTATATTCAAGGGGGGCTGGGTGACACAATGGTGGCGTGCGTAGCTCAAAACAACGAAGTAGAAAGTTTGTGCCCCACCTGGGTAGCTACTTAGCTGAAAGTTAGCACTCTCATCATCCTATCAGGGCTATATGGTCTAATACAGGCCTAGCTCGGAGAATTCATTTCTTCATTTATATTCCAACATGACAACTCAGCCCATCGCAGTCAGTATTCGAACATGGCAACTCTGCCCGTTGCAGTTACTATGTTTCCCAAGATGCATTTATCAGAATATAATGTGTGTAATGGGTTATAGTCTTTAACACAGAGATATAAATATTACTGAACTGTCACCATTTACAAGTCGATCGATGTTTGCAGTCACACAGTGGTGCTGATGTGTTTATTAGCAGTATCACCAACGATACCTAACCATGCGTACCAACAGTACCGAGACGACAAGTGGCCAGGAATAATGTTTCATTCTGTTCATTTTGTCATTCTTCACACCACACTTTAAAGATACTTCTGGGAGCTACTGTACATGTAAGGATAACTGTAAACCTGGGATATAAACTGTTTTCACTGGTGAAAGAAAAAGAAAGAAAGAAAAAACTAAGGGAATAGTACTTCCTCACTTACTGCACAGGGGAATGCTTAACACTAAATACACCAAGTATACTGTACCAGACTGCAGTTGTTTACAACACAACGGCGCCAACCACAGTCACAGATGATTGCCACAAACTACTTAAATCGTCACAAAAATCGTTCCCTCCCTACTGTTAATACACAACAATTACACAGAACTGCTGTATCACTCCAAAATAAAGCTTAGTTCGAACAAAGACAAGTCAAAACATTACAAAATTCCACTCAGCCTACAACATCAACTCAAACAAAGAAATCAAAACAAAACAAAGTTCCACTCAGTGTCCAATGGTTATACTGGGTTATAAACTGTTCTTACTCACCCAGTCATAGCTCTAAATTTACACAGGGTAATATTATTCACTTCCACGAGAACAATAACCACCCACCGCAGTCACCCTATTTGGCGCCAAACGTGGATAAACAAACACGACCAGACAGAGCTTTTCACACTTAATACAGAGCAAAAAACTTTAGCATACACTGGACTTTCACACCTTTCACTGGAATAATACTTCCAAGAGGAGTTCGGAAGGAATCTGAGAGTAAAATGGAGGAAATGTAAGAAAATGTTTTGGAAAGAGGTAAAGAGAGTGAGACATGGTGATAGAGCAGGTAGCAGGGGAATGAAAGTTAAAAGTTTGGCAGATTGCCAGTGGAGAAGGGAGAAAATGTGATCAGATGGAGAGAACACTCTAAGCAATTGTTAAATGAAGAGAATGAAAGTAAGGCAGGAACATGGAGCTGGGGAATGTCTGGGAGTAGGAGTGAGATGAGAATGGAGGAAGAAATCAGTAGGATGGAACTAGTGGAGGCAATGAAGAAAGTCGAAATGGGGAAAGCCTCTGGAGTTGATGGAATGTGTGGTGAAATGCTGATGCACGAGGAAGAAAAGTAGTAGAACGGATATAGAAGATATGCAGATGGACGTGGGAGGAAGGAAGAGTCCTGGAGGATTAGGAGGTCAGGTACGATTATTTCCTGGCGCAAAGATAAAGGCGAAAAAGAGGTGTGTGGTGAACATAGGGTCATTTGTCCTCTTAGTATAGTATGAAAAGTATATGGTAGGATGCTTATGGATAGCGTAAGGAGAATAACTGAGGAATTATTTGGAGAACAACAGGGGGTTTTAGGACGGGAAAAGATTCTGTAGGTCAGATACTCATCCTACGAGCAGTGGAAAAGTTTCTAGAGAAGGAAAGGAAGTTGCATGCTGCCTTCGTGGATTTAGAGAATGCATATGACAGAGTGAATAGACAAGGAATGAGGGAAATATTAAGACTACATGGAGTCAGTGGGAAGCTGTTGAATGCCATGAATTGTATAATGAGAGCGCTAGGGCAGCAGAGTGTAAATGGTGACCTTTGTGATTTTTGTGTCTGAATGTTGGATTGCAACAAGGATGCGTCATGTCTGCATGGTGGTTCAGTCTGTATATGGATGAAGTTATAAAAGAGATACAACATAGGACGGTGGATTGGGGCAGCCCCAATGCGAGAGGGCAGTGTTTGGAAACGTTCTGTCATGATGTTTGCAGATGATGTCATGAAAGACTTAGAAATAATGTCATAAAAGACTTCGTAGTTACTTGTAGAGAAGTTTTGTGGTTTAGTTGTCACTCTCGATTTCTTGTAGTAGGAATTAAAGATGAATACAGGAGTTGATCTTCATTTATTATCTTCAGAGAAATCGAAGTTGAGCAGGGTATGTCTTACAGAGACAATATTATAAGTAAGTCTAGTTGAGCCCCTCATTCTTGTTCACTCTCTCCACTACCTGTCTGTTCAAATGCTAGCCTCCTTCTGAGCTCTCTTTCCTAAATTCTGGTGAAACAGGGGTCGTGTCACGTGTGTTACACTGTGGTTGGAAAGTTCCAGAAACCTGTGTGTGAGTATGTGTGTATGTCACAAGGCTTTGTTCGCCTGCTATCTCGCTGACACACTACCTACATCATCCCCTGACTCTGCTACTTCCTGTGTAATGGTCAACACTTCCTCAGTTAACTTGCAAGATCATTTCCCTTTCCCAGGCTCGCATGAAGCTGTCTATCTATCTATTTATCTATCTATCTATTATGATTTGTAATTATAATATGGACTCATAACATTGCTCTGCCACGCCGTTGAAGGTCCTCCGACAGCAATCATCATTGACATATGCTAATCCATTAGTACATAATATTGATTATAATATTGTATACATATAATATTCATAGTAAATTACAATGATCCAGTAATATTACATTTTAAACAAGTTGTATACATATTTGAATAAATGCACTAAAGGTAAATTATTTAACTGTAATACAGTATGTACTTGGGTTATTGTAGTGAAATGCATACATGCAAAAAAAAAAAATAGTTTAAAATTAAGATTGTGGTAAGAGTTATTAATATTTCATTTAAAGATAATGGTACTGGTATGCCATGCTTCTATATCATGGGTCATTCTTCTTTGTATTTATATATATATATATATATATATATATATATATATATATATATATATATATATATATATATATATATATAGATAGATAGATAATTAATACTATATACAAAATATGTACACTTCATTCAGGGGGGTTAACTCTCCCCCCACTAAATACTGACTCCAAATTAGCAATTCTTGCATGCATTCTGTGCATTGCGAACAGCAGTACTGCAAATACAATGCAGAAGATTATAAAGACAGTAGGTGCTGGGCTATACACATAATATGGGTTGAACATACTCAAACTCAAATCTTCCCAGGGCTTCATTGTTCATTGATCAGTTGCATAGTTTCAAACTTAGGTGAAGTCAACTTAATACTTGTGCTCATGTTTAAGTCCATATCAGGCAGTGGGTGGAAATGTTTGTGTGTATAGTTGAGGATGGCGTAGTGATTGATGGTGGATAAAGTAGACATGCCTGGTGTAAATACCGCACAGTAGTCTGATGCTATGTATAATTCTGAAGCTGAAGTATGAGATGGTGGTATATCTGGACAGACTATGTAAACTGATGTGTTATGAGTGAAATAAAAAAACTGAGTGTCCGATGTGTTGATGGCGTACAAGTTTATCTGGAGCAAAAGTGCAGTTGCAATGATTATGAATATTGTAATTTCTGATGACAGCCATTTCACAAGGGACTGTATCAGTAGGCTGAAACGTGAAAATGTACGCAGGACAAAGATGAACAGCATGTAAGGATGTGCGGCACTTTCGTTCAATCGTTGATTCACTTCCGAAAGTGACAGTGTTCCGTCTCCTGGAGACCATGATGAGTTCGGTGTCTGTGTTGATGTTGATGATCACCAAAGTGTTGTTATTTTTATAGGGGAAGGGGTGTATTTGGTATACTGTGAACAGGTCTTGGTTATGAATGGTACATGAACTACTACTGATGTTGGTGTTAGTGTTGCTTCTAAATACGGGTAATATTGCATGAATTCCCTACTGTGGAACTAAGGCTTCAATTTATGTTTATGTATGCCTTGACTAATTATCTGACGTAGCTCATGAACTGGAAGTAAGTCAATTGTGATCTTGCCATCACCAGCATTCGAAATTCCTTGCATAAGTGGCCTGAAACGATCTCTAGTGTTGTCTAATTGTAGTAGAATCGTGTCAATATGTTCTGTGATGATGGAGAAGTGCTGGAAAAGTGTAATGTTTCCTTCCATTTCATTTATTTTGTCTACACTTTCGAGAGCTATGTTTTCTGCCTTTTTCAGATTTTTCACAATTGTCTTCATTGCTGAGTTCTGTCCTGTGATGAATTTATCTTGGTATGTTAGTATCTGAGCTATTTTATTAAATTTGTTGTTTATTTCTTTAAGGTCATCCTCTGTAGCCAATCCAAAGATGTTCCCAAGAACTGCGCCACCCAGGTCGAACAAACCGCGCTTTTGGCGAGTACGTGTGATGTTGTTCCTGTCGCTCATTACCTCCGTTCCATAAGATGGGAGATCTTGGATCATGATGGCCATAGTTGACTTTGCCTGTTCTAGTTTCCATTTCGCTAACTTTACCATTTCATTCATTTCCTTTGTGTTATGTGCTTGTGAAACATAATTTCCTATCATGAAGTCCAGAGTTCGCATAGGCCTCGCAAAATTGTCTAGATAAGTAGGTAATTCATACAAGTAATCTAGACTTATTTCAGTACTCATGACGTCCTTAACGATTGTAGTCGTGGCCGTTGGAGCTATTAGGCATCCTTGTCGTACTATGTGTTGGGGGTCTAAGTCCGCATATCCTCTTGCTATGTAGAGAAGAATCCATAGTATAAGTTCCTTCATCGTAACCTACCGAAAAAAAAAATCTATTAATTTCCTAATATGGTCATGCTGTGGTCGATGATAGTGATGATGTGCGTTATGGTTGATTGTTATTTCATTTATAGAAGGAGTTTAAATCGATATTTAATTTTCGTAAATGATGTACTCTAGATTTTATTGGAACAGTTGCACCTATGTTCGATTGTTTGGTATATGACCTTAATTTCTTTTTGTAATCATTGTTGTTTTCTTGCTTGGTTTCTTGAGGTACGTTCGCCTGTTCGGTTGTATCCGATGCTGAATAATTATTGGATAATTCCCTTGAAACTCGTTTTAAATGGTCAGTATGAACATGTTTCTCTTCGCCACTTGACAGTGACTTAATTAAAACTTTGTTTGCTTTTATGTTAATTTCTCTGTATGGGCCCTCAAATTTTGGGGATAATTTATTGTCTCTCGTATGAATGATACCATAAACAATGTCTCCTAAGCTGATAGGTGAATCTCTTGCCTTCTTGTTAAATGCCTCCGTCATTTCTTCCTTGGACATCGTTAATTGTTTTTTGACTCTTTTGTGTATGTCCTGGAATTCACGTAAACGGAGTTTAGAGTAATCATCGTAATTGTATATGGGCAGACTGTCACCTTCTAGGAGCTCATATGGTAGGTTTTTATCTGTCCCATATATAATGAAATGTGGTGTGTCACCTATGGATTCATTTATAGATCCATTAATTGAAGCTTCTACTCTGGGAATCCAATCATCCCAGCTTGCATAATTTTCACTGAGAATGTGTCGTAGCACATCTAATACTTTTTTGTTTTGTCTCTCTGCCAACCCATTCGATGCTGGGTGATAGGCTAAAACGTTAACCTTTTTGATGTTGTATTGTTTACATATTTCTTGTAAGATCTCAGAATTAAATTCTCCTCCATTATCACTTATTAGTATCCTTGGGGTAGTAAAGCGACATATTACATTATCTGTTATTGCCTTTGGTACTGTTTTATCTTTAATTGGGGCTAAAATGACATAACGGGAAAAATGATCCGTTGCTACGAATAGGTATAGGTTATTATTGTATGATAATGGCATCTTGAGTAAATCAACAGCGACAACGTCCCATGGTTGATGTGGTACTGGGTAATTACCCATCGGTGCAAGTGTGATTGGGTATCCTTTGTGTTTCGCACATGATTCTCATCTGTCTATATGATTGTTTATATCTTTTCGTAATGAAGGCCAGTAATATAACAGCTGGGCTTTTTTTAATGTCTTATCCTTTCCAGGATGTCCTGCATGTGGGCTATCGTGTATCGTTCGTAATACTTGGGGTATCATGTCATTAGGTACTACCAACTGGTTAGTATTTCTTTGGCGTTTTGGTTGTTTAGAGTTAATCTTGTATAATGTATTATTGACCATTGTGAATTGTTCGAGTGGGACATGCAGTTTGGGTAATTGTATGTCATCTCCACTTTCTAACTTGTATATAACTTTAGACCATATTGGGTCAAGTCTTTGTGCCTTTGTGATATCATCGTGGTTTGGGATATTTCCTTTGAGATCTAATGCCGCGATCTGAATTGTGTTCGGGTTCCTAGATAATGCGTCAGCTACTATGTTCATTTTACCTTATATAATGAATTTGTACATTGTAGTTTTCAACTGTACATTTCCATCTTGCTCTTCTCCCAGAAAGGAGTTTTTCTTTAAACATACCCACTAGTGGTTTATGGTCAGTGAATAAGTGGATTTCGTAACCATATACCAAATCTCGAAACTTTTGTAATGCAAAAACCACTGCAAGTGCCTCTAAGTCTGTAGTGCAATAATTTTTCTCTGCACTCTTGTTTGTCTGCTGGCAAATGCAATTGGTTGATTTTTTCCTCTTTTATCTTCCTGCATCAGTACAGCCCCTAATCCTTTAACTGATGCGTCTGTACAAATAAGAAATGATTTTGTGTAATCTGGATATGCTAAACAAGGTGCATTTGTTAGTTTAATTTGTAGATTGTTAAATGCCCTTTTTTGTTCTTCTTCCCATTGGAATATAGCATCATTTTTGAGTAGTTGAAATAGAGGAAAGGCTATATGAGAGAACTGTGGTACGAATGACCTATAGTACCCAGCCAGACCTAAAAATTGTCTAACTTCGTCAGTCGTAGTGGGTTCAGGAAAATCTCTCACTGCCTGTATTTTGTCATCAGTGGTGTGAATACCATTAGAACTTAATTTGTGGCCTAAGAAATTTATTTCCTTAAAGCAAAATTTGCATTTAGAAAGTTTAATTTTTAAACCAGCATCACTAAGCTTTTGTAAGAATAAGTCTAATTTCCTGAGATGATCCTTAATATTCTTCGTTGTGATTATAATATCGTCAAGATAAACAAATATTCCTTGTCCTAAAATTCCGGACAATACGTAATTCATAAGACGCTGGAATGTGCCTGGGGCTATCCTCAGTCCCATTGGCATTCTTGTATATTGGTAATGGCCTCTGTTTGTGGAAAAGGCAATGTATTTACGTGACTTCTCCAAAACCGGGATCTGATAATAGCCGTTTAGGAGATCGATGGTTGAGAATATGTTATTCTCAGGTCCAATATTCTGTAGAACGTCGCTTAGCAATGGCATGGGAAATCGGTCTGGGATTGTGTGATTATTTAGTTTACGGTAATCTACTACCGCACGCATTTCTCCATTTCGTTTGGGCATGAAGAATAATGGGGTATTCCACGGGGAGACTGAAGGCTCAATAATTCCAAGTTTTAACATTTCATCGACATACTGATTTGCAAGTGTACGTTGGGAGTGTGGTATGCGGTAAGCTGGTACGAAAATTGGTGGTGTTTCTGGGTGCACATTAATCATGTGATTAATCAAGTTAGTACACCCTACTTGTTCTCCGGGTAATGCTACGGTGTCCCTGTGTGTTTCCAGCAGGGTTAACAAATCATTTTCTTCATCAAATTCACCTGAGTGAATTAAATTCGTTTTTATTCTTTCTCTATCCGTAGATTTTATCTCACTTGTCACTCCAGCTATAACTATTTCCTTCACAGGGGCGGGACATTTTTCAGTATTAACTATGCAAGTCCCCTTTTTCAACTGAACTTCCCCATTCATGTGATTAATTATGAATATCTGAGTTTGCCCTTCCTCGTTCATCTGACATAATGCGTTTTCTACTGACAATCCCTTTACATAATTCTTCTAAGACAAGAACAGTACTATTCCGTAATTTGTTCTTTATGGTAGCTTTCATGTAGGAATTAGGTGGTATAACTAAATCATTGGTGAGATAGGCTGGAAAAATTGATTAATCAGTACTGTTATCTGGGTCACTAATTCTGGAGGATGGGGCTGGAGGTGGGAGTGGATCTATACACTCATCTGTTTGTGTATGTTTGTTTAAGCCATTAATATTACCAATTCTTGTTGGTTCTCTTTTACTAATCGGTGAGGGCTCTGATGGTATTTCCTCTATGAATTCACTGTCAAAGTCTATTCCGTTCATTTGTGGGAGTATAGTTATGTCCTCTGCTCTAATGGATCTTAAACCCAGTAACATATGAGTTTTAATTGCTAAGTTTTCAACGATATAGAAAAATGCAGAGAGTGGTCTTGTAGTCTCTGTGAAACTGATATTTAATCTTATCATACCTTTCACTGTAATTTGTTTTCCATCTATCGTATATAAATCTAAATCAGCTTCATCCAGAAAAGTTACTTTCTTCTTATTTTTAAGAATTCTATTTATTTTTTCATGTGTAATTAAGTTCACTGGAGAGCCTGTGTCTAAAAATAAGGAAACGTTTTGATCCTTACATACAGCTGGTATCAAGATACACTCATTTCCCAACATGCCTCCTATGTGAATTTTAGGCTTGTTTTTCTTTACGTTTGTTCGTTTTTTGTCATGACTTGGTCGTCCCCCGATTTGAACATAGATACAATTTTTTCTACTGTTTTGCAGTCACTGGTCCAGTGCCCTTGGTATCTATGATGCCTACAGTAAGGACCAAATTCTTGTGTCTTTTGTTTGTCCTCTTTTGCTTTGATAAAGCATTCATACCTTGTGTGTCCTGGTTTTGCACAATAATGACATAGAATGGACCTATCTCTTGACTGTGACCTACGAGGTGACTTCCCATAAGTAGTGTTGTTTATGGCGCGAGACCTGCTCGGGCTGCGCAAAAACTTATGAAACTGCCTGTATCCTGGTGTCTGTGATCGAGGCCTCGTCACGTTTGGTTGTTTACTCTGCCTGCTTTCGGGTCGCGATCGATTTTGTTCTCTGTTTGGGGTCAGTGTAGATGTTTTCACAGCTGATACTGTCTCAGGTATTCTCATTCTACTAGAATGTGCGGGTGTGCCGACCATATCTGCTTTGCTGCACTGCATCTCTATCTCGTTCATTAAGTCTAGTAAGCACATGCCTGGGGTTTACGCGATCGTCTTGGCGATCTTAAGGGTCCTATCAGGTAATTTACACAAGGCTGCTACATAACCAATGATGTCCACAACGAGGTCTGGGGACATCTTTCCATCATCTGTTATCCAATTTGAGTTTTCCAAAGTAACTAACAATGTTCTTTTGATTGTGGAGACATCAGCAGTTATTTCACTGAGCACATGGTTTGTAGTGTGCTCCCTTACAAGATCTACAATCGTATGTAATTCTGGAATTATACCTGGCAAGAAGTTCATACCTCCAGAAAATTTCTTCAAAAATTCAGTTTTAAATTCATCATATGTCCTAGCTTTAAGGAGCTTGTCTGATCTCAATAAATTGCTTGCTGGACATCTTTCCTGGCTTATGCAAGATGAAAAAAAGGCAATTTTCTCTTGTTCATCTAGTATGTGGCGCTTGATGAACATTTGTTTGCACTGACTGACTAATGAAATTACATCAATGCGATCATTTACTGTGCCAGAGAATTTTGGGGCAGTTTTATCTTCATAGTACACGTACACATGGGGTGGGGTTGTTAGATCCGCGGTATTTGCTTGGTGATTCATTTTCACTGTTTGCTCTGTTAATTTAACTTGGACTTGTTTATTGTTGTGTGAGATAATGGTGGAATATATTCGGCCGGAACGGTGAACCCTGTTAAGTGTATTGGCATACGTGTGCAAGTCAGCGACAAAGTCCTCACTTGCTACGTCAGAGGGGGTTTCCCACTCATCATCTGGAACTGACGTATTTATTTCTTGGTCTGTAATTTGTAGTGAGGTTTGTACAAGGGGTGTGTTGCCTTGGTGGTTTCCTAATTGTGAGTCTGTTGTTGTGGCTAATTGTGTGTCATCTGGTATTAGCGTGGGTGGTGGCAAAAATATTCCTGTCATTAAGATATGGTGTTATGAAATACGCCTTTCGTTTATTTATGTCCTAACTAAATAGATGAGTAAATGGGTTGAAATAAATGATAGATAGTGAGTGTATAAGTGTATATACAGAAATAAATAAAGAAGTTGAATATACCTAATTTTAGCACTGAGAAGAAATGAGTAAGTATAATTTCACCCACTTGGTACAGATTGTAGAGGTGTGTCGATGCAAATGTCGATCTCGGAAGAAAAATGCAGGGTTGATTGAAGATCTCTTGATAATTCTAGTGCTGTGTTGATGGACGATATTACTCAGGAAATTCCATGGCCTGGTGCTTATGGTGGTTAACAGCTGTCACAGGCAAACCTCAGCATAGAACGTCGAATTTCCAACTCAATACTGTGGAAATAAATGAGTATGAGTAGGAGCTATGTGATTAATGAGTAATGAGTAGTGGGTGAGAAGTGCCTAGTGTCAGTCACACGTTGCTTGGCATGGTAAACTCGCGTTGTGATGTCATCTTAGCACATGGTGACGTCGGCTTCCCACACTGGTAACTGTGGTGAATACTGAGTAGCGATGCGTAAGCTGGGTGAAGAAAGGTGAGTAAGTAGCATTATAAATGTGGCTCTGGTGTTTTGCTGCGTGTCTTGCCCTCTGCGTCAGCGATGGAGGTAGGCGGGAGAGAATGGTGGGGGTTTGTTTGCTTGTTGCTTTGGTTTTTCCTCTTCTTTACTTGCTTTGTTTTTTATTCTTCTTGCTGCTGCTTGATGTTACGTGAAGGTTATAGAGTTGTTTGGTAGACTTGTAGGCTATTTGCATGGTAGGCTGTATTTTGCAGGAATTCACTGTAGAACTGAAGCTAATCTTGTAGAGTGTCGCCTGCTTTTGTAGAAATTCACTGTTGATTCGAAGACGAGGTCCGTACTTTCGCTGACCACCAAATAATGTCATGAAAGACTTAGAAATAATGTCATAAAAGACTTTGTAGTTACTCGTAGAGAAGTTTTGTGGTTTAGTTGTCACTCTCGATTTCTTGTAGTAGGAATTAAAGATGAATACAGGAGTTGATCTTCATTTATTATCTTCAGAGAAATCTAAGTTGAGCAGGGTATGTCTTACAGAGACAATATAATAAGTAAGTCTAGTTGAGCCCCTCTTTCTTGTTCACTCTCTCCACTACCTGTCTGTTCAAATGCTAGCTTCCTTCTGAGCTCTCTTTCCTAAATGCTGGTGAAACAGGGGTCGTGTCACGTGTGTTACACTGTGGTTGGAAAGTTCCAGAAACCTGTGTGTGAGTATGTGTGTATGTCACTAGGCTTTGTTCGCCTGCTATCTCGCTGACACACTACCTACATCATCCCCTGACTCTGCTACTTCCTATGTAATGGTCAACACTTCCTCAGTTAACTTGCAAGATTATTTCCCTTTTCCAGGCTCGCATGGAGCTGTCTATCTATTTATCTATCTATCTATTATGATTTGCAATTATAATATGGACTCATAACAATGATACTGTATTGGTAAGTGAAGACGAATTGGAACTGCAAGGCTTGGTGAATGAGTTTGGGAGAGTGTGTAACAAACAGAATCTAAAGGCAAATGTACAGAAGAGTAACGTTGTGATCTTCAAGAGAAATGAAGTCACTGAATGAACAGTGACGATCAGTGGTGAGGTAATGGAAAATGTGCTCGCATTTAAGTACTTGGGTAATGTGATGAGTAAGGATGGAAGTATAGAGGCTGAAGTTTTTGAAAGGGTACAACAGGGAAGAAGGTTGCTGGTCTTAGAAAACAGTGATAAGAAATGGGGAAGTGAGCATGGAAATAAAAAGGTCAATGCATGATAGCATTGTGGTACCAACTTTAATGTAAGGAAGTGCAACTTGGACCATGCTCGAAGGACATAATACAAAAGTGGCAGCAGTGGAAATGAATTATCTCAGGAGCATGTAGAGTTACATGGAGAAACAGACTGGCAAATGAAGAAGTGAAGGAGTATTGTAGTGTGCATGTGGATGAGATAGAATGCATAAGGAGAAATACATTGAAGTGGTTTGGCCATGTGGAAAGGATGGAGAGTGAGTGACTAACGAGAAGTGTGTATGGAAGTGAGGTGGAGGGGTGGGGAGGGGAGGGAGGAGGAGATCGAGTATAAGATGGTGGGAGGGAGTGGAGAGGTATATGAGAAGAGGGGGGTGTCAGGTGGGAGGATGGCACTGTAATGGCAGGGGACAGGACGACATGGAAGCGATTTGTTTTTGGCCATCTGTTACCAGATAAATGCATCTGGCTGTAGATAGATAGAAATTAACTAAATATAACCAAATATGTCCATATAGTGTATTGCTCCCCCTGTGGTTCTTCAGAACCCAGCATATTTTACCTCATATCCACACAGTTGACCAACCTTAACTCAACCCTTACCACTGAAATTACCGTTGTGGGCGATTTTAGCGTCCGTATTGTAAAATGCTTTTTGCATTCTGCCAGGACTGACGAGACTGGTCAAGAATGCAAGCTGTTTGCGGAAGCTATTAATCTCACACAGTTGGCAAAACGACCAACCAGTATAGCAGATAATCCTGACCATAGCACCTATGTCTTTGATCTATTCTTGACAAATTACCCAGATTAATAGAGGATTCAGGTACTTTCATAACATGGACCCTCCGATCACAATCTCATCAAAGCCTAATTAGTCAGGTATCCCTACCCTCCCCGTTCTGAACTTGTCAAGGTGGTCAGATGGCACTTTGACTGGGCAGATTGAGATGGAGTTAGTAATTATCTTCCTTGATATTATCCCATGGCAGGCTTGTATCTGCACTAGCATCAGTTGTACCCATTCCCACATTAATGACTTAATACAGTCAGGTATGGGAATTGCTCATACCTAGCCAATAAGTTACTAGAAGATTGGACTACCCAAAACGACTTGACACCAATTGTGCCAGAGCAACGACCCACAAGCTCTTAGCATATAACTTTTACTAAAAGCTAAAAGAAACAGCGAAATACCTCAATCAATTTAAAACTGCTAGAAACCACGCCAAAGTAGTTATGAATCTCGCTAAATCAACCTTTCTTCTCAACCAAACATTCAGTTTATTAAATAATTCTAATGGCAATAGAAAATTCTGGTCAACTCTCAGGTCATTCATTAATAAATTTAACAAGTCATCACACATTCTCTCACTAATATCATCAGATATAAACACTAGAAATGACCCGTGTGGAGAAGTGAACCTGCTTGCCAGTAAGTTTACCAGATATTCTGCCTTAGAGGGTTTCGATCAGAACGTCCATGTACTCGAACTTGACTCCCGTAATTGCTTCAGTTAAGATACAGACTAGATACGTAGAATCTGTTGTAGTCAATTTATCAACTAACAAAGCTCCAGGTCCGGATGGAACTCCTCCAATCGATTTGAAAAAGTGTTACCCAGAACTCACTTCTGTTCTAACAAAATTATTCAGACTATGAATGAGTCCTTTTTCATTCCCTTATCTTGGTAATTCGCCATTACTGACCTAATTCCAAAGAAAGGAAGTTCCCCTGGCCGATCAGTTTAAAGACCAATAGTTATGACATCTCCTTTTGCAAAATTATTTGAAATTGTTATCAGTAAGCACATTGTTACTTTAAACATTATGAATCCAACAGCTGACTTAGTGACAGATTGTATGGGTTTTGCCACGAAGATCAGCTGTTGTTATACTCATTCTCTTGACTCACACCATCCATCCATCAGTTGACCAACAAGGAGAGCCCCATGGAATAGCCCTTGATAATTCTAAAGCTTTTGACAGAGTGTGGAACCATTCCATCCTATCCAAACTACCTTGTTGTGGCCTATCATCTTTTATTTCACTGATTCCCTCCTATTTCAGCTACATAAAGATAAAAGTAGATTAATGCCAGCATGCCACAATGATTAAGCCTGCCCCCTACCCTATTCCTAATTCATATTAATGATCTCTTGTCCATCTCACACAATCCCTTTCGCTTATATCGAGATGACTCAATGCCTCAGAGTGCCTTCACACTTTAACATCCTTTCACAAAGTTTAATATCTTTATCTCCCAACTCACTACAGCAGTCTTCATAAATCATGACTTATCTAAGATCACTGGATGGGGACAAAATGATACTGTCTAAATTAATGCAGGGAGCTCTTGCCTCTCCTGACATTGAGAGGGCTCTCCCTACGTGCTAAGGGGTCTTTGTATGCAGCATGTGTTAGGAGTGTAATGCGTTATGGCAGTGAGACCTGGGCAGTGAAGGAGGAAGACATTCGCCGGCTCAGACGTACAGAAATGACAATGATTAGGTGGATGTGCAGTGCGTCCCTGCGTCTGGAGGGGCTGGAGGGGCTGGGTTTACAATGGAAGAGTTGAGAGCTAGGATGGGACTGGAGTGTATTGGTGTTGTGATGAGGAGAGGTAGATTGAGGTGGTTTGGACATGTGGAGAGGATGGGGGATGATAATTGGGTGAGGAAGGTGAGAAGTGTTAATATTGGGGGTGGGGTTGTGAGGGGTAGACCGAGAAAGACATGGGACGAGGTCATTAAGTGTGACCTTAGGGTTAAGGGACTGAACAGGGAGGCTGCAATGGATCGTGCAGCGTGGAGAGCCGCCATTAGGTGACCAAGGCCGACACATGCAAGCATGTTGGAGCCTTTAAAAACGAAACGAAACGAAACGAGAAACCCATATATACGCAGTTTACTATTAGACAGATATTACATGATTCCAACATTACCTTCAATGCATCCAATATTCCTACGTCTTAAAGTATTGAAATTCTCGGTATTTAACCTAACAATGCACTCAGTTGGACCTCTCATAACAGATCACTTGGTAAAACTGCATCAAAGTATTGTACAGAATTTGCAACTTCTTCACTGACAAGCAGTTACCTGTAATTTACAAGAGTCATGTGCGCTCATACCTGGAATGGTTGCTCACCCTTGTGGAGAGGATGTGGAGAGGCTGCACTAAAACAACTGGACATAATGCAGAACAAAGTTATGAGACTTATTAGTTACCCTGTAGTTACAGATGAAGCACTTCCCCTGCAAATGAGAAGGAATGTTGCTTCCCTTGCACTATTTAAACATACTTTAAAGAGCAAGCGCTCAGACGAGGTTACCTCCATTGTGCCACCTCTCCACGCCTTCCCCCAAGCTACACGGGGATCTGGTAGCGCTCACGAATGGACTGTGGCACTGCCATATTGAAGAACTTCTACCTATCAAAATTATTTAATTTCCTGTACTGCATCTTTTTGGAACTCTAATCCCCAGAACAGTTCCCTGCAAACTTCAGCCTATAGCAGTCGAAGTCCAGCTGTTACAGATTTTTTATGAATGGGAGGCCCTTGTAATCATCTGGTGTATGGATATTTTATTTTTTACTGAATTGGGTTTTCTGCCCTCTGTTCATCTTATGTTGAAAAGAATAAAATAAATGCTATTTATCTGCATCACTGAGATAACTTCTTTTGTGGTATGTCTACTGACAGGCGATTATAATCTGCTTAGAAGACACTTTTTGAACTGTATTAATACCATGTTACTCAGACTGATTAAAATCGTGTGAAGGAACCATCAAGCAACTATATTTAGAACATAACTCCATCTCTGGCCACACCTTGTATGTGTCAACGGCCAACCCACCTATTTTTCCCCTGTGTTCTGTGCCCACATTTTTGCCCCAAGGGCCTGCAGTACAGTAGCATGGACCCCTTTTCACTTGGGCCTATGATTCACCTGGGAGTATTTTTTCCATAGGGGACTTTTTCCCACACAAACCTTTTCTTCTCATGAATCTATATTCGCCATAGACCTGTTTCCCACAAAGAATCAAGTTTCCAACATGTACCTATTTTCCACCATAGACCTATTTTTCATGAACCTATTTCCTCATTGTTCCTATTTCCTCCTATAGGTCGAGTTTCTATTATGGACCTATTTTCTTCTTATGGAGAAGCATTGAATCTGCATGTGGACCAATTTTCCCCTTGGACCTATATTTTTAATGGGACCTATATTCTCTGGGACATATATCTTCAACTGGACCTATTCTTACCATGGACCTATTGACCCCATGGACCTACGTGCCCACGCATACCGTCTGCCCAACAACCTACCCCTCCCCCCCATTTCCCACCCATCCACCCACTCCCTCACCTTGCATATACACCTGCTTACACTACTCATGCACCCTACCCACCCATCCGTCTGGCGGCCAACATCCTCCATTAGGATGACATGCAAAATTACACACACACACACACACACACACACACACACACACACACACACACACACACAAACCATGGTGGTATAATAAAGTAGAGGCAGTAATGAGGTCTGCGGCGATAAGCCAGTGCAAGAGCGTGGCTGCCATCTTGGTAAGAGGGAAGTGAGGCCATGTTAATGAGGTGACATAAAGCAAAAACTGGATTTAAAAAGTTTCTGGTGTGCATTGATATCCTACTTAGTATGCCTGGTTTACATATCACCCTTTAACAATTGTAAAGTTCCTTCACGTGGATCTTTTTATACTCCACCTAACGAAGTTTGAAGAGGGTGTTGTTATCCCTGGGATTATTAGATGTCCGTCTGTAAAGCTGGTCCGCAGGGCGGCTGGCCAGGTGTTGAGATTTCTTTTCTGGACCAGAATCAGAAAGTATTCACAACAGTCATGAAATTTCACATAGGTATGTGTCTTACACTGAAGTGGTGCCTTTTGATAGGCTGAATGCTGTGTCTAAAAGTATTTTTGTGATAAAGTACAAATAATAATAATAATAATAATAATAATAATAATAATAATAATAAAAATAATAATAATAATAATGATAGTATAATTTTTCAAAGGTTTCAATGCAACCTGTGCAAGAAATCTGAAGGTCCCAGGTTTTGTGTGCTGTTGGCGTTCTCCTTATGCCCATCTTTTAAAAATATGATTGGGGGGGGGGTGAGGGCCATTATGTGTTCAGTTAGGTGTGCAGGGAGATGGGGGTTATGTGCTTGGTCAGGTGGTGAGTTGCAACATTGTAGTGTTGCCTATGTGTTCATAAAAGATCATTTAGCGGATGTAACAGCAGTCCAACAAATCGGCAATTTTCAGCTGTCTGGAAGAAGCTGTATTTGCGCAATGAAAGCCAAGATACTTGTTGTGGTGACTATATCCATTGGCATCCGTTCCCATTCTGACATCGTGTAGTAATCTTGAACAAACTACATAATCTGAACTATTTGACGGCGGTACGGTTAATAATAACTCAGCCAAGAGTAGATATCTTGATGGCAATGAACTCAGCCATCATTTGGGAAGAACAGTCTCCAGATATCTGGATATTAGTTCTTTCAAAACTCTGAGGAGGTTATATCATACTATGGAAGGGTTCAGCTCTGAAACATGTGGCTAGGCGCTGCCCACAACAAAAGGGTACCATTTCACTGCTTGGGAGAGGCCTGTAAGGGCGACTGTTTGCCTGCGGTTCATGGGTCTGCTCGGCCAGACAGACCATGGTTGCTTATACGTCCTTTTAACGCGAGTGAGAGCGCGCGTGGCTCACACGGGAGTGAGGCAGTTCGGCTTGGTTGCCGCCTCGACCTTTATGAAACTTCCTTCACACACACACACACACACACACACACACACACACACACACACACACACACACACTCACTCACAAACACACACACACACACACACACACACACACACACACACACACACACACACACACACACACACAGATAGATTGAGAGAGAGAGAGAGAGAGAGAGAGAGAGAGAGAGAGAGAGAGAGAGAGAGAGAGAGAGGTGTCTATTGTAAAGATAAGGCATCCTAGATACAGCTGTCTTTCATGTAAAGATAAGACGTTCTCGTAGTGAAGTGGTTAGTGTAAAACAGTGACGTCATTCTTTTAATCATGCTACTGCTAGATGTTTTTATTCAACGTATTTGAGACTTTTCCTAGTGAACTAGAGACTCTCCATCCTCGCATCCTCTGTCATCTCCGTTATTCATATTATTCTCTGTAGCCCAAGGACATCATTTGTAGTTTATTGGCAACACCAGGGAAGTAGCTGCGACGATTATGTCGGGTTTTTATGAGTGGTTATATCAGCAATACTTCTAAGAAATGATTAATCCATTTAGAAAATTGGCACAAGCATTGTGCGTGTGGGTTTGAGAAAACTTGTTATATTTTCAAGCACTTCAGTCAAAGGTAAAAAGCACTGGCGCAAGGTCCGAGTTCAGAGTTCAAGGTGTGGCTTTACCTCATAACGGTCTGATAGGGTTTTAATCATGATTCGCACTCATACGTTGAGTGTTGAGATGTGAGGAAATAATTCGATTTGGATGCTGATCGATCGAAGCTCAGGGTCATGGGTCCACGTCAAAGATCGTGTGCGGTGCCTATGTGGTCTTTAAGCACCACCTCAAGTTCTTGTTGCTGTCAACTAGTTTTATTCAGCCTAGAAAATTACCTTAGCAGTAGAGGGCTTAATGATGGCCATATCTAACCCCACCAGTCTCATGAATCATCCCTAAGCTGACTGAAACCGTTTGGAGGCAGCAACAATGAAATGAAAAGCCGTATTAGTTCAAAGAATTAAAAAAAAAAAAAAATAGTGTATGCGTGTAGAAGCGGCGCAGAGGAGATGGAACTTGTTCAGCTCTCTTTTGAATTAATAACAAGTGAGAATGAAAACATGGGCAGTGACCCCTCTCATAACCACCATGACTCGTCTCTTTCTCCTCTCCTCCTCCTCCTCAGCGATGTGATGTGCTGTTTCACCAAGGTCTTCGTTTTAGCGGACTGATTTTCAAACATGACTTGTTTTTACAATATTCAGTGAAGTCGTGGCTTTCTTTTTCTCGGTTGTCCTTTGGAATATTTACTTTTTCAACTTTTGTTTCATTTTATATAAACAGAAACGTTGGGCGCTCAATATATTAAATGTAAAAAGCAAAGTAAGTACAAACTAGAACCACAAAGCAGTAAACATCATTCATGGCAAAACAAATAAAAACTTGATTATTCGACTGCCATTTAAGAAGTATGCATAATAGGGTATAGAGCGAGTGTCACCGGGAGTCGTGTGAATGTGTGTGTGTGTGTGTGTGTGTGTGTGTGTGTGTGTGTGTGTGTGTGTGTGTGTTCTTACCTAATTGTTCTAACCTAATTGTATCTTTACAGGAATGAGTCAAGCTCGTACTGTCTCGTGTATTAAACCAAGTTTGTCATACATATTCTTAAATTAATGAATAGTTTTGGCACACACTATTTCATTCGGAAGTGCATTCCACTGATCAGTTGCCCTATTTGGGAACCTGAATTTCCTTACGTCTTTATCGCCTCTCCTTTTCTGTAGTTTTTTGCAGTGTCCTCTTGCTGATGCATCCACATAGGTTACATATTCATTTTGTGTCTGTTTTCTCCTTCCTTCCCTGAGATGCATTTATACAGCAAAATCATGTCTCCCCTTTTCCTTCTCTCCTGTAGTGTTGGTAGAATCACTTTCTCTAGTCTTTCTTCGTAGCTTAGATCTCTTAAGCTTGGTACCCATCTTGTAGCTGCCCTTTGTGCTTTTTCAGTCTTATCTATGTGTTTTTTGAGATGAGGATTCCAAACTACTGATGCACACTCCAGGATTGGTCTGATGAATAATGTTATTATCTTTCTCAACATGTCTTCATTTATATATGTGAATGCTATTCTCATGTCTGCAAGCGGTGTATACGTGTTGCGAACCTTCTCACTGATGTGGTCAGCCGGAGATAGTCTATTATAGATAATCACTCATAGGTCCTTCCCCATTTCTGATACATGTGGGGAGATTTTCCTATATTATCATCCCAGTCTGGACTTTTTCACTTTTACCGAACTTAATTACATGACACATGTCCACATTAAACTCCACATGTCATTTGTTTCTCCATTCATGAAATTTTAGTTCTTCTTGTAGCTCTTTGCAAAAATCTATGTTAGTAATTTTCCTTTGCATTTTTGCATCATCTGCAAACATATTCAGATAGCTTCCATTTCCACTGGTATGGTCTATGTCATTTATATATACCAAAAACATAATTGGTGCTAGCATTGAGCCCTGTGAAACTTTGATAGTCACATCCGTCCATGATGAGTAATTTCCCCTTAATGCTGTTCTCATTTCCCTTTTTCTGAGAAAATCCTGCATCCAACAGTACAGGTTGCCTTGGACTCCTCCTTGATGATAGAGTTTTCATAAAAGTCTTTGGTGAGGTACTCTGTCAAATGCCTTCTTGAAATCTAAATAGATATTGTCCACCCAACCTCCTCTTTTCTCTATTTCTGTAACTTTATCATAGTAGCTTAATAAATTAGTAACACATGATTTTCTCTTTCTAAAACCGAACTGCCTTTCTGTAGTAGTAGTAGTTGTTCCCTAGTCAGTCTGGCTGAACAGCCCCGAGTCCCTTAGGAAGGCCATGGCCGAGACTGGGCTTTCCCACAGAGCTCTCAAAGAGTGTATGTTGTGTTGTTGGCGTAGGTGATTGTGTGCAATGCAGTCTTTCATAATGTGCTTAATAGTATGGGGTGCTGTGTTGCATCCTGGACAGGCATCAGCGACCGAGTCATCCAGCCTCTTCTGGTAGCTTAAGAGGGCTGGATGGTGCTCACATCTCAGCCTGGCCAGGTGGACCCTCTCCTCACGAGGAAGATAGGATTCAAAAGGGTGGATGTCAGGAGGCCGTGCATGCAGCTGTGTGTTGTCTTTAAGTGACTGAATGGAGCGGCGAGTGATCTGAGTGTGGATATGCTTCTGGAAGCTGGTCTGAGGTGGGCGAGGGGGGAGAGATGACAGTATTTGTGTAAGGTATCGTGTGCTGGGTGTTGTTTTGATATTCCTTGGTGTGGGTGGATGTGCTGCCATGTACTGTAGTGGATGTTGTGGGTTTGTGAAGGCTGCAGCAAGAAACTGGGTGCCTCTCATGTCTAGGTGATCCTTGACCTTGAGGACTTTGGTTTCTTGATGTAGGTGGTCTGTGGGTGTAGTAGCTGTGCAGCCTGTGATTATTTTTAGGGCCTTGTTCTGTATGGTCTGTAAAGTGTTGTAGTGTGTTTTGGCCAGGTTAGCAGCCCAGGCTGGGCTTGCATAATTCATCACTGAACGTATGTATTGTTCGTATACTGTGGTGGTGGTTCTTTGTTGTGTCCGAATGTTGTATGGGCAAGTGACCTCAAAGCATTGAGTCATGGTGTTATTTTGTTTTTAATGTTTGTGATGTGTTGTTTGAATGACATTGATGTATGTTACACCAAAGGTTTTGGGTTTGTGTGTGTGTGGTAGTGGAGTGTTGTTTATGGTGAGGTGTGAGATGTGACTATGTTCTGCTGTCCAGTTTGTGAGAAGAGTAACTGTAGATTTGGCTGGGGCTATTTTGAGCCTGTTTGTGGTGAACCATTTGTATAGTGTGTTGAGGTAAGGTTGAATGATGTGTGCAGCTGTGTTTGAGTTTTGGTGTGTACCTGTAAGTGTTATATCATCTGCATAGGAAGCTATGTGTATCTGTGGTGTGTGGGGTGTGGGTATGTCGTGCATGTATAGATTAAAGAGTTTAGGGGACAAAACAGATCCTTGGGGGACGCCGTTTGTGAAGTTTCTGATGTTAGAAGACTGACCGGCAAATGTTACGTGTGCACATCTGCCTGCTAAGTAGTTTGCCAGCCATCTTTTTGTGTTATTGTGCATGTTTGTGTTGAGTATTTTGTTTGTGAGGTTGTGGCGGGGGATGGCATCAAAAGCTTTGCTAATGTCTAGTGTGACTAGGAGTGTTCTGTGTGGTGGCCTAGCTGAATTCATGCCATCGAAAACTCTCTGTGTAAGGTCTGAAAGAAGGGTGTTTGTGGAGTGTAGTGGCCTACAGCTATGTTGTGACTGGGCTAGGGGAATGTGAGGTGTGACTAGTTGTAGTATCAGTCGTTCAGTGACTTTAAAGGGGGTGCAGAGGAGTGTGATGGGGCGATGTGAGGAGGGTAACGTGGGGTCTTTGTTGGGTTTAGGGATAGTGATGATATTGCCATGCTTCCAGATGTTGGGTATTATGTTGTGTCAGTAGATGTAGTTTGATATGTTGGTGAGTGCTTGTATGCCTTGTGGTCCTAGGTGTTTAAGGTGAATGTTGTTTATGTTGTCTGGTCCACAGGCAGATGAGTGCTTGAGGTTGTTAATGATGTGCTTCGTCTGGTTGTAAGTGAAAGGTGCGTAGTCTGGGTCTGTGGGGAACTGTCTCTTACGTCGGATGATACGTCGGTCTTTGGGATGGGGAGTTAGATGGTTGACTTGTGAAAAGTGATTGCTGAGAGTGTTTGCTTGTTGTTTGTTTGAAGATATGGTGTCTGTTGTTGTGATGGCAGCGTGTGATTGTGTGGTGTTGCTGTTGGAAACTGTGATGCTGTTTAGTGTTTTGTAGAGTTTGCTGATGTTTGTTTTGTGGTCAAGTGTTTGGAGGTAATTTTTCTAGTTTAGTGTTTGCTGTTCTGATATTTTACTGTTTATTTGAGTGTTGAGTTCTTGTATTTGTTGTATGGTGTCTTGTGTATGGGGTGTTGGGGAGTGTCGCAGTGTGTCCCGTTGTCTGATGAGGCCTTGAATTTCTGGTGTGAAGTTGGGGTTGTGTCTCTTTCTGTTGCCTCTAGGGATGTGTCTTTTGTCTGCGTTTTGTATGATTGTATTGAAAGTGTGCACAGCGGTGTTGATGTTTGTGCTGGGTGTACTGTCTAGTGTTTCGAAATGTTGTTCTGTTTCAGTTACAAAAGCCTCCCAGTTGGCTCTCTTATAATTAGTGTATGTGTGTTTGTGGCCAGCTGGGGTGATTCTGGCTTTGGTAGTGATGATGATTGGGAGGTGATCAGAACTTAGGGTTTTAACCACTCTCCATGATGTAGTGGGAGCGAGGTTTGGGGAGCAGAAGGTGATGTCTGGAGATGATGGGAGGAAGAGGGCTTGGTGTGGGATATGGGTACGTTGGTCTAGACTGTTTAGTATGAAAAAATGATCTGTCTGGGATTGTAGTACCAGCCCTCTGTCTGTGTCAGGGTTGTTGACATGCCAGGCCGACGACTTGGCGTTGAAATTACCACCCAGGATGATGTTGGGTATGTTAGTGACGTCGTGTATCTGTGGAGAGTAATTGTGTGGTACTGTGGGGGACGACTGGGGGGGGGAATGTATGTGTTAGCGATTGTTATGTGTGATTTGTTATCAGTGCGTATTTTAATTGATTGTATTTCTGTTGTTGTGTCATGTGGGGGAAGTGACTTTGTGTGTGCACTGGTATCTGCAAAATTGATGGATTTGTGTACCAGGGTGATGAGTCCACCGCCACCGCCGTCGGCCCAGTCTTGTTGAATGGTGGTGAAGTTATGAAATGTCGGTGTTTTCTGTGCTCTGTGTAGTTTTGTTTCTTGTAAGATGGCAATGTGTATATTCTGTTGTTTGATGAATTGTGTGAGTTCATGTATTTTGGTGTTTATGCCATCTATGTTTAAGTGAAGGATATTTATGTTGTGTGTGCGATGTGTGTCGGCTGCGCAGCACGGGGGGAAGGTGGTGTGGGTGGAGAGGAAGGGGTAGGAGGAGGTTGTGATGGAGGTAAGGGTTGAGGTGGATTAGGATGGGTTGGAATGGGAGGAGTTGGGGGACTGGATGGTGTGGGAAGGGTCAGTGGGTTTGGCTGTGGAGATGTGAAGGAAGTAGGAGTAGGATTGGAAGGGGGCTTGATGGGTGGGGGGAAGGAGCATAAGGAGCATGTTCAGGTGTTTGTGTAATGTTTCCTGGATGCAAGTGTTGTGCTGGTGTAATGGGTCCAGTTCTTACAGGAGCTGCATTGAACTGAATCCTTCATCTGTCGGCTCGACGTAATAGGTTTTGGGCATGTTGGACATATGTATTTGTTGGTGGGTCCTGGATTGCTCTCAATGTCCCCGGCTAGAAGAAGTCGTCGAGAAATGACAGCCGGGGAGTCATTTCTCGGTGTAGAAAAAACGATGTTGTTGTGTGTGTTGTGTTGGAGAAGTGGTACTTGCCCAGGCAACCGAAGCCACTCCCAGGTACTCGTGCCCCGTGAGGGGCCGGGGGGGTTTGCGGTTGTTTGGCCCCCATGCTGTCCTCCTTTTCCCCTCGACAGCCTCGGGGGGGTAGACTCACGGCGAAGACGCCACCGCTCCAGGTCCTGCCTTTCTGTTATCATACTGTATTCTTCTGGATGGTTTACCCAAACTTTTCTTATCAGCTTTTCTAGTATCTTACTAACAACAGTGGTCAATGATACTGGTCGGTAGTTGAGTGGATTCTGTATATTCCCTTTCTTGAATAGGGGAACAATGTTTGCTATCTTCCAAATATCAGGTAGTTTACCTTGACCTAAGGGTTCCTTGAATATTAAATACAATGGCCTGCTTAACTCATTTGCACATTCATGTAGTACCCAACCTGGAACTTCGTGAGGACCGCATGTTTTCCTTTGTTTAACTTACTTAACACTTCCTGTACTTATTTTTCTGATTCTTGTATATTTGTTAATATGCGTGGGCATGCATGTTTCATATAATCTATTTCAAAATTATTTTCTTTTGTATAAACTGATTGGATGTTTTTATTTAGTGTTTCACCAATATCTTTCTCTTGCGTATAGATGATTCCCTCGTCCGTAATGGACTGTGTTTAATCTTTTAATTTGGCTTTGCTTCAGATGCAGCTGTAAAATACCTTAGGCTGATCACTACATTTATTTATAAAGTCTTTGTCGAACTGTCTTTGGGCTTCCCTCCTAATCCTTGTATAATGATTTCTTACCTGTTTATATTTGTTATATACCATCTCACTATTCTTTTGATTTTTTTTACATTCTGCATTAAACAATTTCTTTTGTTCATTTCTGTTTCTTTGTGCTGAGGGATGTAATTTTGGACTCCTATTTCATAAAAGTCACAGAACCTTCTGTATATAACATTTAAAAATTCTCTTCCAAGCTCCTTTTCCCAATCTATTTCTAACAAGTACTTTTTCAGGTCATGGTAGTTGCCCTTTTTGTAGTTTAGACTCTTTTTGTAACTCTCATTACTGGTAACTATGTCATATGCAATTCTGAAATTGCAGTTTAATACTGCATGGTCGCTTTTGCCATATGGAGGGTGATACATTATATTGTCAGTATCATTTTCTTGTCTAGAAATTAAAAGATCTGGTATGGACGGATCATCAAGTCCTCTTTTTCTGGTATTTTCCTTTACATGGTGTGTTAGGAAAAACTCCTGCACAAGATCCAGGAGCTTTTGATCCCAACAGCTTTCATGGTTTCTTACATCTAGAGTATTTCAATTATATTTGTATTGAATTCTCCAGGTAATATAATTGTTTCAGATTTCTCTTCCACTCTGTGTAGTAATGTTGTCAAACTCTGAATTGTACTTTCTGTCAAGTCCTCATATTCATCTCTTTCTCAAGTGTGTGTGTGTGTGTGTGTGTGTGTGTGTGTGTGTGTGTGTGTGTGTGTGTGTGTGTGTGTGTGCCTTTCCTAATTGTTCTTACCGAATTTTATTTTTACAGGAATGAGACCGGCTATTACTTTCCTGTATTTTGAACCACTTTTATCATACATGCTTTTAAATTTATGAATAGTTTTGGCGCACACTATTTCATTCGGTAGTGCATTTGACCTATCAATTGCTCCGTTTGGGAAACTGAATTTCCTTATATCTTTATCACTTTTCTTTTAATGCAGTTTTTTTCCAGCGTCCTCTTCCCGTTGCTTCCCCATAGGTTATATACTCATTTATGTCTATTTTCTCTTTTTCTGTGATTGATTTATATAGTATAATCACGTCTCACCTTTCCCTTCTCTCTTGTAGTGTTGGTACAGTAGATTTAATTTTTCTTGTCTTTCTTCATAGCTTCTTTGTGCCCAGCTTCTAGCTGCCCATTGTGTTTTCATCAGTCTTATCAACATGTTATTTGAGATGTGGATTCCAGACTACAGATGCATACTCCAGTGTTGGCCTAATGAATGATGTGATTACCTTTCTCAGCATGTCTTTATTTATGTAAGTTAATGCTACTATCATACTAACAAGCAGTCTGAACATGTTCCATACTTTCTCACTGGTGTGGTCAGCCGGACTCAGTCTTTTATCGATAATCACTCCTAGGTCCTTCTCCTTTTCTGATGTGTGTGGGATTGAACGTCCTTGCTTATAATCCCAGTCTGTTTTTTTTTTTTTTTTTTTTTTTACAAATCTTATTATGTGGCATTTGTCCACACTGAATTCCACTTGCCATCTACTGCTCCATTCATGAAGCTTGTTTAATACTTCTTGTAGTTCTCTAAGAGTGTGCTTGTAATTCTTGTCTGTATTTTTTGCATCATCACCAAACATGTTTAGATAGCTTCTGTTTCCAGTGTTGCTGTCAATATCATTGATATATACTAAACACATAATTACTGCCAACACTGAGCCCTGTGGAACTCCACTAGTCACTTGTCTCCATGATGTGTAATTTGTCCTTAACACTGTTCTCATTTCCCTTTTTACAGATGACCATGGATTCCTCCTTGATGGTACACTTTCCATAAATTTCTTTGGTGTGGTACTCTGTCAAATGCCTTCTTGAAATCCAAAAAAATACTGCCTACCCATCCTTCTTTTTTCTGTAATGTTTCTGCAACTCTGTCATAGTAGCTTAATAGATTCGTAACATGATTCTTCCTTTCTAAAACTGAACGGTCTTTCTGTTATCATACTGTGTTTTTCCAGATTATTAACTCAATTTTATCTTATCAGCTTGTCTGATATCTTTCTGACAATGCTGGTCAGTGATACTTTTCGGTAGTTAAGTGGATTTTGTCTATTTCCTTTCTTGAAGTGAGAAACAATGTTTTCATTCTTCCAAATATCATGTAGTTTACTTTGACAAGGATTCCTCGAATATTATATATATTGGTGTGTTTAACTCTTCCGCACTTTCATGTAATACCCATCCTGAAATCTCGTCTTTTGTCTAAATTGCTTAACTCTTCCAGGACCTCTTGTTCCAATATGCCTATAGTTGATAAAATGTGTGGACATGCTTGTCCCTTTTTATCTCTCTCAAGTCTACTTTCTTCAGTAAAAAAATGATCGGAATTTTTTTGTTTAGTCCATCTATCTAAGTATATACCAAGGTTGCATACCTGAAAGAAAGGGTGGCAGCAGAGACAGGACGACTGACTCCCAGTTTACTCATCCACATACACACAAACATTTACTCATATCTTAGCTCCAAAGGGAGAAGGGACTGATCATCACCACACCACACCGCACGAGGGTCAGTAACTGCAGCGCAATCAGCGACAACTGAAGAGGTTTACCGCTGCCACATAATGGACCCATCCCCTTACCCGCACCTGACCTGTTCAGCTGATCAGACCAAATGTGGGAGAATATCCCTTCTTGGCCACGTCACTATTTATTCATTCACAGTTTATCTCCAATCATTCCTATCACGTGCAGCCACACTTCTTTGCTCTACAGACAAGCCTCTTGCAACTAACGCTCTATTCACACTGTCCATCCATCCGATTCTTGGTCTTCCTCTTAGCCTTACACCTTTCACATCAGATCCAATTATCTTTTTCACCAATCGGTCTTCATTCATTCTCTCCATATGCTCAAACCATTGCAACACTCTACTCAACTCGATCAGCCATCCCCCACATAACTCCAATTCTCCTTTGCACTTCATCATTTCTCACTTGATCCATATGCTTCACTCTACACATACTCCTCAGACACCTCATCTTCATTATATTCGTACTCTTCCTTTCTGCTACACCCATATTCCATGTTTCTGCCCCATATAACACAGTCGGCACCACTACACACTCATACAGCCTTCTCTTTAAAACCATTCTACGCGAACGACATCTAAACACTTTTTTTATATTTCCCAGCACCATTCCTAGTTTATTCATTCTAAGCTTCACCTCTACATCTATTCTTCCATCCAGAGCAACATGTAACCCTACATACTTAAAACACTCTACCTCCTCAAGCAACTCACCATTCAAAACCACATTCATCCTCCTACCATCCACCAACTTCGTACACTTCATCACTTTACTCTTTTTCTCATTTACTCTCAATTTCCTCCTTTCACACACCCTTCCAAACTTCTCTACCAACTATCTCAATCTCTCCTTCGAATCAGCTACCAGTTCAGTATCATCCACAGACAGCAACTGATTTAGAATCCACTCTCTACCATCAGCATTCACCGGACTCAGACCTCTACCTAACACTCTCACGTTCACCTCCCTTAAAACACCATGCATATAATATTAAACAACCAAGGCGACATCACACATCCCTGCCGCAGCCCCACTCTCACAGGAAACCAATCACTCACAGTATTTTCCACTCTTACAGACTCTCTACTATTTACATAAAACCTTTTTAGTCCTTTGAACAACCTCCCAACAAGTCCATACAATCTCAAAAATGTCCACAAAGCCTCCCTATCAGTTCTAGTATACACTTTCTCTGAATCCATGAATGCCCAAAACACATCCTTACCTTTTGCCAAATACTTCTCACACACCTTCCTCACAGCAAACACTTGATCCACACATCCCCTCCCTCTCCTGAAACTGCACTGCTCATCACCGATCACTCCCTCTGTACTCTTTCTAACTCACTTGATCAGCACTCTACTATACACCTTACCTACAACACTTAATTGACTTATACCCCTAAAACTAGTACATTCATACTTATCACCCTTACCTTAACACAACGGAACCACACACACACTTTCCCAGTCATGTGGCACCATACCGCTCACGAAACTCCCAATCAGCAGTCTTACTGTTTCCCCTCGTTCGGCAGGGGGGACACAATCTGGCCACACTATGGGGTGGTACTACCACTCTGGCGCCAGGTTGTGTTTGGAAGAATTCTGCCGCCGTGCGGGGACTAGCGACCCCCTCCTCTGTTCTAGTAGTTCCTACAGTGAGACAGGGCATAGAAAGGGATGGGTGTTGAGTTATCCCCATGCCCTGAAGAATAGGTCTGTGAATGAGCTTGGATGTAGTACGATTGAGGCTAAAAGGGAGGAGACTGGGAGAATATTTGTGAGAAGAAAGTTGGATGTGTTAACTTTGAGTGAAACAAAGATGAAAGGGAATGTTCAATCTAAGTTTGGAAGTGTGACTGGAAGAAGGTCAGGTGTTGATGGAGGAAGCGTGAGAGAAGGAGTGGCCTTGTTAGCAAGCATGGAAGTACAGCAGTGTGTGAATAAATGGAAGGAGGTGTCATCGAGACTGATGTGGGTGAAAGCGAAGTTTGGACATGAGATGTGAGAAATGTGAGAGCATATGGGCCTGGTAATGAAATAGATGAAGAAGGGAGGGAGTCTTTCTGGAATGATGTTGATGAGTGTCTGCAGAGTTTTGGAACAAATGTCTGTCTGTCTATTACCTGACGCTTTAATCCCGTAAAGGGTGGCCACAAACAAATCGCCTCCATGTCACCCTGTTCCCTGCCGTTTCACTGCCCTGCTTCTAGCTCACACCCCACTCTTTCATATACTTCTCCACTCCATCCCTCCATCTCATCCATGACCTCCCCTCTCCCTCTCCCCACCTCCACCTCACTAACATTCACACTCCTTGTCAGTCTCTTGCGCTTCATCCTTTCCACATGGCCAAACCACCTCAGTGTGTTTCTCCGAACACTTCCCATCACATCCACATCCACACTACAACACTCCTTCACTTCTTCGTTTGTGAGTCTGTCTCTCCATATGATTCCACACACTCCTTTCAGATAACTCATTTCCACTGCTCTCTCTTGACATGTGTCCCTCCAACAAGGTCCAAACTTCACTTCCATAAGTTAGAGTTGGTATTACAATGCTGCCATGCAGTAACTTTTTCACTACCATGCTCACTTCTCCGTTTCTTATCACTGCTTTCAAATAACCAGCAACCTTTCTTCCTTGTTCTACCCTTTCAAGGATTTCACCCTCTAAGCTTCCATCCTTATTATTCATCACACTACCCAAGTACTTCAACGTACTCACATTTTCCATTTCCTCCTCATCCAACCTCATTGTACATTCAGTGACTTCATTTCTCGCATTGACTATAACTTTACTCTTCCCTACATTCACCTTTAGATTCCGTTTCTTACACACTCTCTCAGACTCACTGACCAAGCCTTGCAGTTCCCCTTTGTCTTCACTTAACAACACAGTATCATCTGCAAACAACAGTACAGGGAGTTTCCACACACTGCCCTCTCTCATTAGGGCCGCTCCAGCATCCACTGCCCTACCTTGTATCTCATTTATACCCTTATCCATATACAGACTGAACAACCATGGGGACATGACGTCCCTGTTTCAATCCAACCTTCAAATAGAAAAATTCACTCAGTTGACTGTCCACATGCATTACAGCCTTAACACCCTCATACATACTCTTCACAGCATTCAGCAAATTCCCCTTTACTCCATATATTCTCAATACTTTCCACAATCCTTGTTTATCCACCTTGTCATAAGCTTTCTCCAAATCCATGAAGACCATATACAACTTCTTTTCCTTCTCTGGAAACTCTTTTACTATGTATTATAATTACAAATCATAATAGATAGATAGATAAATAGATAGATAAACAGCCCTCTGCGAGCCTGGGAAAAGGAAATGAGGTTGCAGGTTACACTGAGGAAAGCTGACGACAGCGGCCAGTAAGGAGATGATGCAGTTAGCTGTCAGCAGTCCTCTCGTGAACAAAGACCTGGTGACCACACGCACATATACACACATACTCACACACAGGCTTCTTTAAACTTTCCATCCACGAGGAATACACGTGATACGTCTCCTGTTTCACCAGAATTTAGGAAAGAGAGCTTAGAAGGGGACAAGCGATACTAGAGGCAGGTCGAAGGGGAGAAGGGCTTAGCAACTCGAGAGACAGAGAGAGAGAGGGAGCGAGACTCTATATTCCGCTCTGTGTGAGAGACTTGTTAATATTTCCAAGACAAATAAAAATAGTCCCATACTATTCTTTACCTCTCCTGTCACTACATGACAAATGGGAAGCTACTCCAAGATATAAAAACCGCTCGTCCATAAATCTAAAATATATATATAACTCAACCACAAGGAACCTACACAGTCTTTTATGACACAAAGTCATTAATGACAACTAAAGACCTAAGAATGAATATCTGCTCTACACATTCTTTTTCCATCCTAAATCCTCCTTGTTCTTCACCAACTAATTCCTCTGTTATTTCCATAACTGTCAGTAATTATCCTACCATATAGTTCATCTAATACACTAAGATGACAAATGCCCCTTTGACTACCACACACTACTTTTTCCCCTTTTCCTTTGTACAGGGGAATGATTATAGCCGACTTCAAATCCTCCGGGACTCTACCTTCCTCCCAGGCCAATCTGCACATCTTCCACATCCATTCTACTATTATCTCTTCCCCATGCTTCAGCATTTCACCACACATTCCATCAATTCCTGAGGCTTTCCCCAATTTGACAATCTTCATTGCTCCCACAACTTCCATCCTACTGATTTCTTCCTCTCTTCTGACATCCCTCCATCTCCCAGCCATTCCCCAACCACTTATACTCTCATTACTTCATTCTCTATGTTCAGTAATTCCTTACAGTGTTCTCTCCATCAGCTCACCTTTTCTTCCTTCACCACTAGCAATCTACCATTTTTATCTTTCACTCCCCGACTAACATCTTTAACACCCCAGCTCTTTTTATCTCTTTCCAGAACATTTTCTTACATGTCCTCCACTTTATACTCAAGTTCCTTCCAAATTCCTTATCCACTCTCATCTTATTCTCTCTTACTAATTTTTTCATCTCTCTTTTCCTCTCTGCATATAACTCTCTCTGTTTCTGAACTTCCTTGACACCCCAGTTTCTCTTCCACTCAGTACATGCTTTCTTCTTTTGTGTCACAGCCTGTCTTACCTCTTCATTCCACCATGCTATTCCTTGCACCCCCTTTCGTCTTCTCTGCACCCCACATACCACCTCGCATGTTGCACATATTTCTTCTATGAATATCTTGCACTCACTTTCCACAGCCCCCTTGCACTCCCAATCATATTTACCCAATGACTCCTTCACTTCTCTCTTATGTTCTGCCTTTTTCTCATCCTCTTGTAACCTTTCCACCCTCCTTGTATGAACTACTTTCTCCTGTCCTTCCTTTCTTCTATTCCTCCGCTTCATTTCAACCTTGACTTTCACCACCACCAAGTTGTGGTCATCACTTGCCACGTATACCTATGGGTCATTTTGTATCTGAAGAGGATATTGGCTATCACTAACCCCCTCCCGGCACAAATGTCCACTAGAGCACTGCCATTCTCATCCACTTCCGCGGGCACACCCCACTCACCAATTACTCCATCCACTTTCACATTCCCTACTTTTCCATTCATTTCTCCAATCAGTAACATTCTCTCATTCGTTTCAAACTTTTCCATGCACGCATCCACAATTTGTCCAAAACAAATGTGAATATGGTAAATGATGGGAGATCTGAATGCTGGAGTAGAAAATGTAGCAGTTAAGATGTAATTGGTATGCATGGTGTGCCTGGGGAAAGAATGATAGGAGTGTGTGTTGAGCGAGAGATGGTGATTGGAAATACCTTGTTTTAGAAAAAAGATATAAGTATATATGAGTGAGACAGGAGGGAGGAAGGCTTGTCGATAGTGCATCAACGGACTATGTGGTTGTGTTCAGGAATATGAGAAGATTGTTGGATGTGAGAATTTTGAGAGGGGAGAGGGGAGGTATGTCTGACCAGTACCTGGTGGAGGGAAAGTTGAGAAAAGGTATGAGGTGGATGAGAGCTAGGAGAGTTAGGTGTGGAAAGGAGGTTTTAAAAGTTTGTAAGCTGGATAAAAGAGAGAAAATGATAGTGTATCAGAAGTTGAAGGATGAGTGGAAAGCAGGAAAGATAAGGAAAATGACGGTGTGGAGGAGGAATGGCAGTTGTTTAAGAGCGCTGTGGTGGAGTATGTGGAAATAATGTGTGGCGTGAGACGAGTGGGCGGTGGTGTAAGAAAGGGAAGTGAATGGTGGTGCGAGGAAGTAAGTGTGGCTGTAGCTGAGAAGAGACATGCTTATCAAGTGTGGCTGCAGAGGAATAATGAGGTGTCATATGAGAGGTACAAGGAAAAGAGGAATAGGGCAAGAAGGGGTGTGCGTGATGCTAAAGTGCCAGAAGATGAGAGTTGGGGTAGGCTTTTGACTGGGAATTTTCAAAAGAATAGGGAATAGTTTGTGAAGGAGGTGAAGAGAGTGCGAAGGGAAGGGTCTGGGAAGGAAAAGAGAGTAAAACCAGAGGATGGAGGGATGTTAATTGAGATGGATGCAGTAAGGAAGAGATGGGCAGAGTATTTTGAAAGATTGTTAAATGTAGAGGAGGAAAGGGAGGCTGAGATTGTGGCTGATGGAAGGGTGCAAGGAATAAATGTGTTGGGAGAGTTGAATTATTCTTTGATCACGGTGGAGAAAGTGCAGGAGGCAGTAAAGGAGATGAAAGCAGGGATAGCTGCAGGTACGGATGGGTGTGCTTTGGAATGTCTGAAAGGAGGTGGAGTGAATATTGTTGAGTTTGTTTAGTACTTTACAAAACTCTTTTTCATGGATATAGACTTTCCCCTCCTACATCATGAACTGTATTTTATCGTTGACTTTAGTTCTGCTTCGTATGTAGCTGTAAAACAGCTTCGG
The DNA here is from genome assembly GCF_032717465.1 of Coenobita brevimanus. Classification (NCBI taxonomy): domain Eukaryota; kingdom Metazoa; phylum Arthropoda; class Malacostraca; order Decapoda; family Coenobitidae; genus Coenobita; species Coenobita brevimanus. Next base: position 19,428,579 of record NC_136975.1, on the reverse strand, counting down.
TTGGTCAGTATTTCCTCAAACTGCCTTTGAGCTTCTCTCCTTATCTTTGTATAATCATTTCCTGCCTATTTATAGTTGTTATATGCCCTCTCATTGTAATGTTGCCCGTATCTATTCCATAGCAAATTTCTTTTCTAATTTGCTTTTTTATTATATTCGGTATCAAACCATTTCTTTATCCTTATTTTTGTTTGTTTGTGCTAAGGGATAGAATTTTGGATTCCTGTTTCGTAAAATTCATAGAATTTTCTATAGATAACATTTATATCTTGTCCTCTAAGTTCCTTTTCCCAACCTGTTTCTATAAAGTACTTCTTTACGTCATGATTGTTGCACTTTTTTGTAGTTTAGGTTCTTATTGTAACTTTCATTATCGTTAACTGTATCATATGCTAACCAGAAATTGCAATTTAATTCTACATGGTCGGTTATGCCAAAAGGATTGCAGTACACTATATTCTCAATTTCATTGTCTTGCCTACCTAATATGAGATCTAAGGATGATGGTTCTTCTGGTCCTCTTTTTCTGGTGTTTTCCTTTACATGTTGTATAAGGAAAAACTCCTATATAAGATCCAGGAGCTTTTGATCCCAACAGCTTTCATAGCTTCTTACATCTACAGGATTCCAGTTTATATTTGTGTTGAAATCTCCTGTTAGTCTAATTCTTTCAGATTTTTCCTCCATTCCGTGTAGCACAGTTCTTAAACTCTGTGCTGTACTTTCTGCCAAGTCTTCATATTCACCCCTATCCCAAGTGTTTGTCATGGGTGGCATGTATAAATTTGCCACCATTATTTTCCCTTCAGATTTGTTGACCTTTAATGCAATTTATTCTAGGTGTGAGGGTATATCTAGTTCTGTCTCCTTTGTGTGTGTGGGAGGAGTTGTTGTTGTTGTTGTTGTTACTGTTGTTGTTGAGTAACCTTGATCAGTCTGGCAGAGCAGACCCATCAACAGCAGGCTAGTAACTGCTCCTGCAGAGCCTTCCCGAGAAGTGAATTGACGTTCCCACCCGGCAGACAGTACTTTGCCACAGTGAGGCCTGGAGAAGTGTGGGGTTTGCGCCTCTCTATCCAGTTAACAGGGACACCATAGTAACCCTACATCTCCCCGTTATTTGGTCATATGGTTGCCACGCAGCATTGGCAATGGTTTCTGGAATTACAGGAAACCCTGAAGCTTCTGCGTCGGTGAAAAGTCCAATAAAGTAGAAAGAAGAGCAATAATTTGTAACAGGAAGTGTGGGAGGAAATAGGAAGAGAGGAGGGCAGATATAGAAAAAGAATAATAGCAGTGGAGGAAGAAGTAAACAGCTATATATCAAGTGAGTGGCTGATGAATGCCCCCACCTACCACCAGAAAGAGATGATAACAGAGCACCGCACACCCTCAGCACGAGAACCACTACATGCAACATACTGTACATACCAGCTTCAAATAATCATGTAATACCACACCTCTTCCACGTCATACTACTCCATTTGATCTTTCTGCCACATGCATAGAATCCATTCCCCATCTCTCTCTCTCTCTCTCTCTCTCTCTCTCTCTCTCTCTCTCTCTCTCTCACACACACACACACACACACACACACACACACACACACACACACACACACACACACACACACACACACACACACACACATGTTCTGACTAAAAATAAACGGTATCACCCACACACACAGAGAGAAAAAATACCCCCGCTAATACCAATACACCAGTCCTGTATGAGAGAGCCCTAGCATGTATTATGGACGGTAGATTTTTGCGCCGAAGTGGTGACATAGAGAAGCGTATGGTATGTAGCAGGACTACTGGGCCTTGAGAGCAGGCTCTGAAGCCTATGCCCAGAGTCGGACACATAAAAAGATAAAAAAATAAATAAAATAAAAAACACACGCACTTGAATGCACGCCCCGACATGCATAACCACATGCACAACACGCATGTACAGAGGTATCCTAACACACACACACACACACACACACACACACACACACACACACATATATATATATATATATATATATATATATATATATATATATATATATATATATATGTATATATATATATATATATATATATATATATATATATATATATAATGTGAATTTAACTGTCGGTTTATCTATCTATCCATCCCCGTCTGTCTGTCTGTCTGTCCGTCTGATTATATATCTGTTTATCAATATCAGTTAATCTGTCATTCAGATTATCTACCGGTCTGAACACAATATCACTACATTTTGTTCTGGCTCATGTTTCATCCTTTGGTACAAAAGTGAACTGCCGTTCGAATATGCTGATCAAGTGGAGACTCAATCCAATATTTGTCTATTTTTCTCTCTGTATGTCTGTCGATATGTCTTTATTAACCTCACACTATGCAACATTTTGTTCTTGTGCAGGTTTCATCCTGTGGTACAGGAATGAGCTGCTGGTCGAATATGGTGACCGTGTGGAGGTGCAGACTGGCAGGGATGGAGTGAGCCACCTGCTGCTGCGTCAAGCCAGGCCATCTGACTCAGCCAACTATACGTGTTCACCGTCGAACGGAGCATCAGCGTCCCTGACACTCAATGTCATAGTTGGTTAGTGGGTCTTGCTGTTGTTAGAGAGAGAGAGAGAGAGAGAGAGAGAGAGAGAGAGTACACGGGAGTACAGTGCAGTGCATAGGAAGTACAGATAACGGTAGATGATTGGTCTATGACAAGTAATTTTGTAACAAAAAGAATCGAAGCTTGAAACAATGCGTGATAGAGAAGGATAGAATAGAGGATGGCTCTTCCCCACCCATCATACAATCCGGTAAATCCGGCAGGAAAAACACATACACACACACACACACAAAAAAAAAAAAGTACACACCATACCTTTAAGGAAAAACAAAAATGGAAATATTTATAGGAGAAGCAGAGGAGAAATAACTATGCGCTTTATAATTTTTAACCCACAGAACTGTAAAGATAAAACATACACAATCGACGAATGTTTTCATCAGTAAGCAAACGTTCCCCTGTCGTCAGCATACTTTTAAGCTTGAAAAACCAACATTCGGTTATATCTTATACTGTATCTATCTATCTATTGCCAGACGCCTCAGTACCGTTTGGGGTGGCCACAAACAAATCGCCTCCAAGTCGCCCTGTCCCCCGCCATTTCACTCCCCTGCTCCCAACTCACACCCCCCTCTCTCATATACCTCTCCACCCCATCCCTCCATCTCATCCTCGGCCTCCCCCTCCCTCTTTCTCCCTCCACCTCACTCACATACACTCTCTTCGTCAGTCTTTCACCCTCCATCCTCTCCACATGGCCAAACCACCTCAGTATGTTCCTCATAACGCTTCCTATCACATCCACATCAACACCACAACGCTCCTTTATATCCTCATTCGTCAGCCTGTCTCTCCATGTGACTCCACAGGCTCCTCTTAAATAACTCATTTCCACTGCTCTCACTCTTGACTTGTGTCCTTCCAACAACGTCCAAGCTTCACTTCCGTACGTTAGAGTTGGTATCACAATACTGTCATGTAGTAACTTTTTCACTTCTATGCTCACTTCCCTGTTTCTTATCACTGCTTTCAAAGAACCAGCAACCTTTCTTCCCTGCTGTACCCTTTCAAGCACTTCACCCTCCAAACCTCCATCCTTACTCATCACACTACCCAAGTACTTAAACGTACTCACATTTTCCAATTCCTCATCATCAAACCTCGCTGTACATTCACTGACTTCACCTCTCTCAAAGACCATCACTTTACTCTTCCCTACATTCACCTTTAGATTCCGTTTCTTACACACTCTCCCAAACTCATCCACCAAGCCTTGCAGCTCCCCTTCGTCTTCACTCAACAACACAGTATCATCTGCAAACAACAGCACAGGGAGTTTCCAAACACTATCCTCTCTCACCAGGGCCACTCCAACATCCACTACCCTACCTTGTACCTCTTTTATTACCCCATCCATGTACAGATTGAACAACCATGGAGACATGACACATCCCTGTTTCAACCCAACTTTCAAAGAGAAAAATTCACTTAGTTCACCATCCACACGCACTGCAGCCTTTGCACCATCGTACATACTCTTCACAGCATTCAACAACTTCCCATCTACTCCATATATTCTTAACACTTTCCACAATCCTAGTCTATCCACCCTGTCATATGCTTTCTCCAAATCCATGAAAGCCGCATACAACTTCTTTCCCTTCTCTAGAAACTTTTCCACTAAAGATCTGGGAATGAATATCTGATCTACACAACCTTTTCCCTTCCTAAAGCCTCCCTGTTCTTCTCCAACTAATTCCTCTGTTCTTTCTCTAACTCTGTCAATAAGTATCCTACCATACACTTTTCCTATTATACCAAGAAGACAAATGCCCCTATGATTACCACACACTTCTTTTTCCCCTTTTCCTTTGTACAAGGGAATAATTATACCTGACTTCCAATCCTCCGGGACTCTACCTTCCTCCCAGGCCAATCTGCACATCTTCCACATCCATTCTACTACTATCTCTCCCCCATGCTTCAGCATTTCACCACACATTCCATCAATTCCTGGGGCTTTCCCTGATTTAACTTTCTTCATTGCTTCCACAACTTCTATCCTACTGATTTCTTCCTGTCTTCTCACCTCCCTTCTTCTCCCAGCCATTCCCCAGCCACTTATACTCGCATTACTTCCATCCTCCACGTTCAACAATTCCTTAAAGTGTTCTCTCCATCTGCTCACTTTTTCTCCCTTCTCCACTAGTAATCTACCATTTTTATCTTTCACTCCCCTGCTAACTTCACTTCCACCCTGTCTTACTCTTTTCACCTCTCTCCAGAACATTTTCTTACAGTCCCTCCACTTTACACTCAAATTCCTTCCAAATTCCTCATCCACTCTCTTCTTACTCTCTCTTACTAATCTTTTCACCTCTCTCTTTCTTTCTACATATAACTCTCTCTTCCGCCTCTCAACCTCTTCCACGCCCCTATTCCTCATCCATTCATTGTATGCTTTCTTCTTTTGTGCCACAGCCTGTTTCACCTCTTCAGTCCACCACGCTGTTCCTTGCACCCCCTCCGTCTTCTCTTCCTTCCACACACCACATCACATGCTGCACATATTTCTTCTGTAAATATTCTACACACACCTTCCACGTCCCCCATCTGCTCCAATTCATATTTGCCCAATCGTTCCTCCACTTCTCTCTTATACTCTGCCTTTTTCTCATCCTCTTGTAACCTTTCCACTCTCCTTGCAACTACTCCTTCCTCTCGTCTTTCCCTTCTTCTGTTCCTCCATCTTACTTGGACTTTAATTCTGGCCACCACCAAGTAGTGGTCAGAAAGTCCACTCCCCCAACTATACCTGTCAATAGTTTAAATGAATCAGTAACTTTGGTATGAAATGCTGTTGCAGGTAACCTATTAAATTGTTCCACTACGCTAATACGAAAGTAAATTTCCCCTGGAAAATATTATCAGTGTTGCATATTTTGCTTTTGAGTGTCATTCTTTTATTACTAGTTACGGTGTACTGTGTATCTCGAGAAAATTACCATAGTTAACACCGTTTAAATAATAAAAAAAAAGATAACTACTTTTATTACATCTATCCTGAGTAGCCGCCTTTTTAGGAAAAACGAATTCATTTGATTTAACTGCTCATCGTAGACTAATTGTCGGGACGATGGGATATTTTGGGGGTCTGTGCGTCACTCTCAGTTTTGTATGTTTCGATAATAAGGTTTGGGAACCAGTGTTGTACTCAGTATTTAAGGGACAGTCTAGCTAATAACATATAAATCTTACAAAGTAAACTGGGCTTTTGATGAACAAAGTTCCTTGCAATGAAATCAAGCATTTTGTTTGCCTCTTACTGCCAGGTGTAAAATATTTTGAGTTTTTGAGGTGGTAACTAGTAACTCGTCACTTTTTCTCGTCCTTTAATTCTGTCAGCGCGGTATCGAACATATTCATTTTTTTTTTCAAAGTGTATTGCCTTACATTTCTATCTGTCTGTCTATTGCCAAACGCCTTAATCCCGCAAGCTGTGGCCACAAACAAATCACCTCCATGTCGACCTGTCCCCCGCCATTTCACTGCACTGCTCCCAGCTCACATCCCCTCTCTCTCATATGTCTCCCCACACCATCCCTCCATCTCATCCGTGGCCTTCCCCTCCCTCTCACCCCCTCCCTCCCTCACATACACTCTTCTCGTCAGTCTCTCACTCTCCATATGGCCAAACCACCTCAGTGTGTTTCCCCTAACGCTTCCTACCACATCAACATCCTCACCACAACTCTCTTTCACATCCTCATTTGTCAGTCTGTCTCTCCGTGTGACTCCACAGGCACCTCTCAAATAACTCATTTCCACTGCTCTCACTCTTGACTTCTGTCCCTCCAACAAGGTCCAAGCTTCACTTCCATACGTTAGAGTTGGTATCACAATACTCTCATGTGGTAACTTTTTCACTTCCATGCTCACTTCCTTGTTTCTTATCACTGCATTCGAGGAACCAGCAACCTTTCTTCTTTGTTGTACCCTTTCAAGCACTTCACCCTCCAAACTTCCATCCTTACTCATCACATTACCCACGTACCTAAACGTACTCAAAATTTCCGTTTCCTTCTCATCCAGCCTCATTGTACATTCACTGACTTCACTGACCACATTTTCATGTGCCATTGTTTACAACAGTTTATAAAATTAGCCACTTTCTTTTCTATAGATTCACAGTCTGTGTTCAAATTGGTTCTGCCACCAATCTTTTTGTCATCTGCAAATTTTATTACCTTAGAAACGAGCCCAATTACTCGATCATTGATATAATGAAAAGAATTGGTCCTAGAACTGGCCGTAGAGGAACTCTACCACTTCTAGCGAGTTTGATTATTTGCCTTTTACCACAACACACTACTCGGGATTCGTCCTATCCACAAACATAATTCGTTAAAGAGGCCGTGAGCTTCTTGTTTTTCTAGTAGGCTTGGATGGCAGATCATGTCAAACGTTTTCTGGGAATTTATATACCTAATCTCAGACAGCATTTTATGTCCCAGTTATTATATATATATATATATATATATATATATATATATATATATATATATATATATATATATATATATATATATATATATATATATATATATATATATGCAAACTAACCACAGGAGAAATGAAAGGAGCAACAGTGAGTACTTTCGTATATTACATCTTCAGACAGAGTGAGACAGAAACGTAAAGGATAGAGGTCTTTTATGCACACCCGCAGCAGGTAGTGGCACATAAAACAATGGATGACCTGAATTTTTACCTGCCAATTAACTTAGGGTCACCTGCAGCAGGGAGTGGAACACAACAAAGGATGACCTGAATCTAAAAAATGCGCGTGACAAAGGAGGAGGGAGTAGGAGGGGAGGAAAGGGGAGTGGGAGGGAGGGGGAAGGGGAGAGGGGGGAAGAAGGAGGGGATAAATACTGCTGCTTAACTTAAGACCTAGAGGATTAATGCTTGGTGTGTCCCACACAGGTCTGACAACACCACAAGGACATGACAGGGAACAATCACGTGTTAGTCTGGGGGATACTGCTTTAAAATTAATTCAGTTAACAATTTATCACACTTAAAATGACCATAGCTCATGTTTACAATTTTTTCATATGTGCCAAAAATTAGACAAGATTCTATTACATTTCTTTCATCTACGCTTTTTGATCTTGCTAGAATCTTGGAGCCTGTCCAATCAATATGGTGATCACTGGATGCTTTGTGTTGAAATAAACCACTACTCTGCTGGGCTGTTCTTACACTGTATTTATGTTGTGAGATTCTAGTTTCCAAATCTTTTCCAGATTGTCCTATGTAAAATTTGTTACAGCTTTTACACGGGATTTTGTAATCAACGCCTGAATTACTGAAAGGGCTGTTCTTGATGAGGTTTTTTTTTATGGTGTTCTCATATTTGAATACTACTTGTACATGAAGTTTCCTCAGTATGTGAACAACATCATGAAAATTTTCATGGAAGGGGAGGACAAGGGTTCTTTGAATGTTCTGGCGATCTGGCTTATTAGTTTTCCCTTCAAGGAATCGTTTCTTGGCTGTATTGTGGCACTGAGTTAGTATGCTTTGTGGATATTTTAGCTTCTTTCCAATACTCTGAATCATTTTTAGTTCATCATCCAAAAATTCTGGGTCTGAAATTCTATATGCTCTTAGGTACATGGATATGAACACAGATCTTTTTACATTAATATGATGATTTGATTAGTAATGAATATATGACATAATATTTGTAGGTTTTCTATATACCTTAGTCTTCAAAACATTTTGGTCCCTGATAAGTTTTACATCCAAAAATGGCAATTCATTATCCATTTCCATCTCATGAGTAAACTTAATTGATGGAACTAACGAATTTAATTGCAGGAGAAATTCATCAATGGGAAGACAGTTGGGCCAGAAGCACAGGATATCATCAACTTATCGGAGCCAAACTATGTTTTGCTCCTTTATGGAGGTCAGTAAATGTTTCTCAAAGTACTCCATGTAAATATTTGCCAGAACTGGGGAGAGGGGATTACCCATGGCCATACCAAATTTTTCTGTGTAAAATTTACCTTCAAAGGTAAAAGAAGAGTTCACAATGCACAATTTAATTAGCTTGATAATGTTTTCAGAGGGAATACCATCATTGTTACTACCCAGGATGCTTGGCAGGAAAGTTAAAACATCATCAACAGGGACATTTGTGAATAATGATTTAACATCAAAGCTGACTAATTTGTAGGGGTACATGACATTTAGAGATTTTAACTTTCTTACCAAATCCTCATTGTTTTGTACAAATGAATCAGAGATAGTGCCTGCAACAGGGGACAACAGTGTTATAAGCCACTTGGAGAGCTTGTATGTCGTATAGCCTACAGAGCTTACAATTGGCCTGATGGGGTTGTTTGGTTTGTGAGTTTTAATCAAGCCATACATATACTGTATGGTGCAGATGGATTTTGCACAGAGAACTGTTTGATCAAGTCATCCCTTCCTCTTAGCAAAGTCTTGATTTCTTTATGGAATTTTCTACTTTGTTTTTCAGTTGGATCACACTTTAGTTAACTGTAGGTGTTGGTGTCACGCAACAGTTCACTCACTTTTTCCTTGTAGTCACATTTGTTCATGACTACTACAGCGCTGCTTTTATCAGCTGTAGTTATATGCAGGGAGTCATCTTTTTTCAATTTGTCCAAGGCATTCACAAATCTTTTAGGAGCAGAGTTGTAATTTTTCTTAAACATTGCCCCATAAAAAATGCCACGAATAATCTCACTATTTTCACCTGATTGTTTTTCCATTTGATACAAGGACTTTCCAACTTGCACTGGGTTTATCTTCTTGCCATAAGAAAACGATAAACAATAACCTAGGGCACATAAGGTATCCCGATCTAATTCTTTAGATGACATATTTATGATGCAATCTGGATTCATATGTATGTTCCAATGACTGTTTTCAATCAGTCCTTTTAATTTCTGTTCATGTTTACGTTTCACACTAATAGTTTCACTGGTGAGAACTTGATAACAGTGAGAGAAAACTATGTGTTGCTTTTCCGGTGTTAGTATGGATTTGGTAAGAAAGTTAAAATCTCTAAATGTCATGTACCCCTACAAGTTAGTCAGCTTTGATGTTAAATCATTATTCACAAATGTCCCTGTTGATGATGTTTTAACTTTCCTGCCAAGCATCCTGGGTAGTAACAATGATGGTATTCCCTCTGAAAACATTATCAAGCTAATTAAATTGTGCATTGTGAACTCTTCTTTTACCTTTGAAGGTAAATTTTACACACAAAAATTTGTTATGGCCATGGATAATCCCCTCTCCCCAGTTCTGGCAAATATTTACATGGAGTACTTTGAGAAACATTTACTGACCTCCATAAAGGAGCAAAACATAGTTTGGCTCCGATAAGTTGATGATATCCTGTGCTTCTGGCCCAACTGTCTTCCCATTGATGAATTTCTCCTGCAATTAAATTCGTTAGTTCCATCGATTAAGTTTACTCATCCGATGGAAATGGATAATGAATTGCCATTTTTGGATGTAAAAGTTATCAGGGACCATAATGTTTTGAAGACTAAGGTATATAGAAAACCTACAAATATTATGTCATATATTCATTACTAATCAAATCATCATATTAATGTAAAAAGATCTGTGTTCATATCCATGTACCTAAGAGCATATAGAATTTCAGACCCAGAATTTTTAGATGATGAACTAAAAATTATTCAGAGTATTGGAAAGAAGCTAAAATATCCACAAAGCATACTAACTCAGTGCCACAATACAGCCAAGAAACGATTCCTTGAAGGGAAAACTAATAAGCCAGATCGCCAGAACATTCAAAGAACCCTTGTCCTCCCCTTCCATGAAAATTTTCTTGATGTTGTTCACATACTGAGGAAACTCAATGTACAAGTAGCATTCAAATATGAGAACACCATAAAAAAAAACCTCATCAAGAACAGACCCTTCAGTAATTCAGGCGTTGTTTACAAAATCCCGTGTAAAAGCTGTAACAAATTTTACATAGGACAATCTGGAAAAGATTTGGAAACTAGAATCTCACAACATAAATACAGTGTAAGAACAGCCCAACAGAGTAGTGGTTTATTTCAACACAAAACATCCAGTGATCACCATATTGACTGGACAGGCTCCAAGATTCTAGCAAGATCAAAAAGCTTAGATGAAAGAAATGTAATAGAATCTTGTCTAATTTCTGGCACATATGAAAAAATTGTAAACATGAGCTATGGTCATTTTAAGTGTGATAAATTGTTAACTGAATTAATTTTAAAGCAGTATCCCCCAGACTAACACGTGATTGTTCCCTGTCATGTCCTTGTGGTGTTGTCACACCTGTGTGGGACACACCAAGCATTAATCCTCTAGGTCTTAAGTTAAGCAGCAGTATTTATCCCCTCTCTCCTCTCCCCTTCCCCCTCCCTCCCACTCCCCTTTCCTCCCCTCCTACTCCCTCTTCCTTTGCCACGTGCATTTTTTAGATTCAGGTCATCCTTTGTTGTGTTCCACTCCCTGCTGCAGGTGACCTTAAGTTAATCCGCAAGTAAAAATTCAGGTCATCCATTGTTCTGTGTGCCACTACCTGCTGCGAGTGTGCATAAAACACCTCTATCCTTTACGTTTCTGTCTCACTCTGTCTGAAGATGTATATAATATACGAAAGTACTCACTGTCGCTCCTTTCATTTCTCCTGTGGTTAGTTTGCATACATATCTTCACGGTGAAGTGAAGTCTCTGCATACATATATATATATATATATATATATATATATATATATATATATATATATATATATATATATATATATATATATATATGTATATATATATATATATATATATATATATATATATATGTATATATATATATATATATATATATATATATATATATATATATATATATATATATATATATATATATATATACTTAAAGCACTCTACCTCCTCAAGCAACTCACTTTTCAAATCTACATTCATTCCCCTACCATCTACCAATCTTGTACACTTCATCACTTTACTCTTATTCTCATTTACTTTCAATTTCCTCCATTCACACACCCTTCCAACAGCTCTACCAGCTGTCTAAATCTCTTCTCTGAATCAGCCACCAGTGCAATATCATTCCCAAACAGCAGCTGAATCAGATTCCACTCTCTACCATCACCATTCACCAGACTCAAACCTCCACCCAACACTCTTGCATTCACCTCCCTTACAACGCCATCCATATAAATATTAAACAACCAAGGTGACATCACACATCCCTGCCGCAGCCCCACTCTCACGGGAAGCCAATCACTCACAGTATTTCCCATTCTTACACGCGGTCGACTATTTGCATAAAAACTTTTCACTCCTTTTAATAACCTACCATCAAATCCATAGAATCTTAAAACAGTCCACAAAGCCTCCCTATCAGTTCTATCCTACGCTATCTCTAAATCCCTGAACGCGCAAAACACATCCTTACCCTTCACTAAATACTTTACGCACACCTGTCTCACAGGAAACACCTGATCCACGCATCCCCTCCCTCTCCTAAAGCCACACTGCTCATCACCAATCTCATCCTCTGTACCCGCTCTAACTCTCTTAATCAACACCCTACCATACACCTTACCTACAACACTCAACAGATTTATACCCTTAAAGCTAGTACATTCATATTTATGTCCCTTACCTTCATTCAGCGGAACCACACTAGCGCTTGCCCAATCAACTGGCACCATACCTCTCACAAAACACAGTCAGCAATCTAACCAACCACTCAACAACAGTCTCCCCACCATCTTTCAGGCATTCCACAGCACACTCATCCATTACTGCAGCTTTCCCTGTTTTCATATCCTTTATTGCCTCCTGCACTTCCTCCTTCGTGATCAAAGAATCATCCAACTCTTCCAACACATATATTCTTTGCACCCTTCCATCTACCAAAATCTCAGCCTCCCTTTCGTCCTCTGCATTCAACTATCTTTCAAAATAGTCCACCCATCTCTCCCTTACTGCATCCATCTCAATTAACATCCTTCCATCCTCTGCTTTTCTTTACTCTTCCTTCCCAGTCTCTCCCTTTTGCACCTTTTTCACTTCCTTCCAAAGCATTTTCTTATTCTGTTGAAAATTCTCAGTCAACTGCCTACCCCAACTCTCATCTGCTGCCACTTCTTGCCCTGTTCATCTTTTCCTTATACCTCTCATATGACACCTCATCCTTCCTCTGCAGCCACACCTCATATGCACGTCTCTTCTTGGCCACAGCCATACTTACTTTCTCGCACCACCATTCACTTCCCTTTCTTACATCACCACCCACTCGTCTCACACCACACACCTCTTCTACATGCCCCACCACAGCACCTTTAAACAACTGTCATTCCTCCTCCACACTGACTTTTTCCTGATCTTTCACTGCGTTCCACTCATCGTCCAATTAATCCTTATACTCTTTCATTTTCTCTCTTTTATCCAACCACTCACTTTCAAAGCCTCCCTGCCACACACAACTCTCCTAACTTTCACCCATCTCTTACCTATCCTCAACACTCCATCCAGCAGGTAGTGGTCAGACATACCTCCATCCTTCCTTCTCAAAACTCTCACTTCTAACAATCTTCCTCTTACATTCCTGGACACAACCACATAGTCCATCAGTGCTCTATCAACAAGCCTTTCACCCTCCTGTCTCACCCACATATACTTGAAAATATCTTATTTTCTCAAACAAGGTATTTCCAATCGCCATCTCTCGCTTAACACACATCCCTATCATTCGCTCCCCATTTTCATTTCTTCCAGGCACACAATGTATACCAACTACACCTTCAACTGCTACATTTCCCACTCTAGCATTCGGATCTCCCATCATTACAACATTCACATTCGCCCCAAATCTCTGTAGACACTCATCAACATCATTCCAGAAAGACTCCCTCTCTTCTGCATCCCTTTCACTGCCAGGCCCATATGCACTCACAAATACACATAACTCAAGATCAATTTTCGCTTTCACCCACTTGAGTCTCGAAGACACCTCCTTCCATTCAGTCACACACTGCTGAACTTCAGGGCTCACTAACAAGGTCACACCTTCTCTCGCCCTTCCTCTATCAACACCTGACATCCTTCCATTCACACTTCCAAACTTAGGCTCACCTTTCCCTTTCATCTTTGTTTCACTCAGAGCTAACACATCCAACTTTCGTTCACAGACTCAGTCTTCAGGGTAGGGGGATAACTCAATCCCACATCCCTTGTAGGAACTGAAAAAAAACAAACAAACAAACAGAGGAACACGAAGGGAATACGGTGGGAGAATTCTTCCTAACACATTCTGGCCACAGAGTGGTAGTACCACCCCATAGTACGGCCAGATTTGTCTCCCCGCCTTGCAGATTTGACACACATGACCTATTGTTATGAAATCCACAATGATTTTTTATTATAAGAGTATGGATGTTAAGGGATACAACAATTTTATCTATACCAGCTGTTTCGTGTTTATTGATATTTGGGTAAATTGGCAATAAATTGAGCGGCATTCTTATTGTCATTTTCAGATAGTCGATATATTAGGGAGCTGTTGTTGTTTGGTTACTGTGTATTCAGTTACTGATTTACTGAATATTTTAGTTATAGGAAAGGGTGACTGTAACATTCACGTAGTTTGGGGGAGATGTTATGTCTTGGCCAGTTAATTTATAATCGCCCACCTTTACAAGGCGGATCGATAATGTTTTTGCCCTGTGTGTGTGTGTGTGTGTGTGTGTGTGTGTGTGTCATTTCCTATTATATCTCATGAACGACTTGAGCTATCAACATGAAACCTTCAGGGTATCAACATGTGGCAAAAATCTTTTCCGAATTTGAAAATGGGCCCTCGGATAGAAGTCACTAAATGCTGCCAAAAATCAACTAGTTTTAATTGCCCGCCTTTAGCATCATTATTTCTCACGAACGGCTTGAGCTGTCAACATGAAACCTGAGAATCAAGATATGGCCATAATCATGGACGAGTTCGAAAATCAGCACTCGGGGTTAAGGTCAAGGTTACAGAAATGGCTGCCAAAGGTCAACTAGTTTTTATCGCCCGCCTTTAGCACCATTATATCTCATGAACGGCTTGAGCTACCACCATGAAACCTTCAGTGTATCAAGATATGGCCAAAATCTTGGACTTGGCCAACAGCATATTCTAGCGGGCAATAAAATTAAGCATTCGGCTACCAAATGCTTTTCTTTAATTTTGGTCTGTTTTTTAATGACAGTTACTACATGATGTCCTATCACTTTGTTTACTGAGGAAGCCGTTTCTCGTTTGCACTATTTTTATTTCTGAAAGCTTTTGCAAAGGAATCATTCAATATTGCTATTGTTTGGTTATCATGAACGAGATTGCCCTCTGAATTTAATGGAGGACCTAAGCTATGTTTTGATTCTTTTTCTTTTTTTTTTTTACGTCATACCTAATGAAAATTCTCTTATGGTTTGACACTGCTTCATGAGAAAATTTTACCCCATAGTCATGTTTAGTTTCTCGAATAATATTTGTACATTGCTGCTGTAATTTCAGATATTCCAGACACTTTTTATGGTTTCTTGTATATTTATATTTTTATATGCATTTCTTTTGTGATTGATGATTTCTTCAATATTCTTCGACATCCTGGCTGGTTTATTGATGTGATTTTTTCCTTGGGTAATTCTTGGTGTTCTCGGGTCTAGCTATACCGGTACACCTGTTTGCAATGTGATGAACAAAAGATAGACAGGTTATCAAAATAACGATGGCAAAATAATCGTGAATTCGCTAGAATGATGCCTTTCAGGCAGCTGAGTGAGCAAAGAAATGCCCATCGTCTTTTGCTTTCTCAGTGATCGCGTGCCTTTCATTCTATTTTGTGCCTGAAATACAAGTATATATATATATATATATATGTATATATATATATATATATATATATATATGTATATATATATATATATATATATATATGCATATCTCCTTTTCGGCTTCCCCTATGCTCTTAGAGTAACATCATGCATTCCACTAGAGGTAGTATGTCTGCCAGACACAATTTCCAAGTCACAAGTTTCAATATTTTATACAGAAAAAGTTACCACTTCACTGACTACCACATGCTGCACTATTTATTATGCACTTTCACTGTCATTTGGTGATAGTAATGGTGTTTCAGTGGTTTTTAAGGCACAAAATAGAATGAAAGACACACGATCACAGAGAATGTAAAAGACTGGATGGGCATTTCTTTGCCCAAACAGCTGCTTGAAAGGCATCGTTCTAGCGATTTACGATTATTTTGTCATAGTTATTTCAAAAATGTGTCTAACTTTTTGTTCATCACATTGCAAACAGATGTATAACTAGGGCCGACAATACCAAGAATTCATCACCATCATCATCATCATCATCATCATCATCATCATCATCATCATCATTTGGACTCCCTTTCCCACCCAAGGGCAGGGTGAGGAATAGCAATGTCCAGACAGCACAAACTTGCCCAATCCAAATTGGCCACACTTCCATTCACTCATCATTCAAGCCCCTGGAATCCTGGCTCCACCGGATACGCCAAAAACATTCTCCACATTCTGCGGCTTCACGCAGCTTATGCGGTTGAGTCAATCCAGACGCTGCTATGCTCACAAGGGGTGCCAAAATCCCTGATCACGCACACTTCTCCTCACAACATTCATCCAGCCAGTTCGATCTCTTTTCAGCTCCCTAGCCTCACCGACTTTCCAAACCTCTCTTCCTCACACACTCATCCACTATATCTCTCCATCTTCTCCTTGGCCTACCTCGCCTCATCCCTCCTTCAAATTTGCTCAGGTATACCTTTTTTACCACTGTTGTTATCCATTCATTCCACATGACCATACCATCTCAGGACACTCCTCGATTCTGGTGTCCACCGACTTCCTTACTCCACACCATTCACGAATCACATTATTTCGTATCCTATCCACCCTCTGTACTCCACATACAATCCTCAGCAGTCCCATCTCCACAGCTCTTACTCTTGACTTTTCATTTTCATGGCACACCATAGTCTCACACCCATATGTTAGAGATGGCGCTAACACTCCCTCATGTAAGCATCGTGCAGCTACAGCACTCAAGCCTCTTTCTTATCAAGGCCTTCATTGCACCAGCCACTTTTCTTCCTTGTGTCACTCTACTTTCAACTTCTTTTGCAAATTTTCCTCTTTTTTCTATCACTGTACCCAAGTATTTGAACTCTCTCACCAATTCCAGTCTGTCTCCATTCACTGTAACATCACACTGGGAGTCACCTTCTCTCTCAATAACCATCACTTTACTCCTCTCTGCATTTACTTTCAAGGCACGACGCTCAGAGACCTCAGCAAAACTCTGCATTAGCCTATCAAGTTCTTGTCCGGTACTTGCAAGCAGTACAGCATCATCAGCATACAACAAATTTGAGATAATCCATCCATAACCATTCATTACCAGCGCCATCCCTCTCTCCATTACTCGTCATTTTTAAATCTCTCATCACCCCATCCATCCATATTTATAAATATATATATATATATATATATATATATATATATATATATATATAGATATATATATATATATACATATATATATATATATATATATATATATGTATATATATATATATATATATATATATATATATATATATAAAATGAACAACCAATGGGACATCACACAACCTAGTCGCACGCCCACACCGATCGTGAACCACTCACTTAGATGCCCATTAACCCTTACACATGCTTCACTACCATCATAAAAACTCTTGACGCACCTAGCAGCTTACCATCTACATCATACATCTGCAAAACTTTCCACAATCCCTCTCTGTCTACTTTGTTGTATGCTTTTTCCAGATCCATGAATGCCATAAACACCTTATGGTCCTTCTCACAAGCCTTCTCTGCTACCTATCTCACTGCAAATACTTGATCCACACATTCTCTGCCACTCCTAAAGCCACCCTGTTCATCACTCACTAGGTCTTCTAATCTCTATTATTTTCTGTATAATAATTTTTCCATATACCTTCCCTACCACACTCAATAAACTTATGCCACGATAATTCTTGCAGTCACTTCGCTCACCTATATTTTTGTACAGGGGTACAATCACAGCCTTTTTTTCCACTCTGGAGGCACAGTTTCACTTATCCATACCTTCTTACATATCTCCAACACATACACTTCAGCCTTAGCACCCTCATACATACTCTTCACAGCACTCAGCAACTTCCCATCTACTCCATATATTCTTAATACTTTCCACAATCCTTGTCTATCCGCCCTGTCATATGCTTTCTCCAAATCCATGAAGGCCGCATACAACTTCTTTCCTCTCTCTACAAACTTTTCCACTTAAGATCTAAGAATGAATATCTGATCTACACAATCTCTTCCCTTCCTAAAGCCTCCCTGTTCTTCTCCAACTAATTCCTCTGTTATTTCCCTAACTCTGTCAATAAGTATCCTACTGTATACTTTTTCTATTACGCTAAGAAGACAAATACCCCTATGATTACCACACACTTCTTTTTCCCATTTCCCTTTGTACAAGGGAATAATTATACGTGACTTCCAATCCTCCGGGACTTTACCTTCCTCCCAAGCCAAAGTGCATATTTTCCACATCCATTCTACTACTATCTCTCCCCCATGCTTCAACATTTCACCACACACTCCATCAGTTCCTGGGGCTTTTCCCATTTTAACTTTCTTCATTACTTCCAGAACTTCCATCCTACTGATATCTTCCTCTCTTCTCCCATTCCTCTGTCTCCCAGCCACTATATCTATATATATATATATATATATATATATATATATATATATATATCTCTATATCTATATCTATCTCTATCTCTCTATCTCTCTATATATATATATATATATATATATATATATATATATATATATATATATATATATATGTATATATTATATATATCCCTAGGCTGCTTCCCCTAAGGAGAGATAGCCGAGACAGGATGACAGACTCCTAATTTGCCCATCCACTCAAACACATTCATTCACATCTTAGCCCTAAGGGGAGAAGGGCAGATCCTCACCGCACCACACCGCACGAGGGTCAACTGCGCAATGCAATCAGTGACATCCGCAGCAGGGCATGACAGCAGAGCTGATTTATCCCTGCCACATCTTAATGGACCCATCCTCTTACCTCCACTGACCTGATCAGCTGACCAGACCAAATGTGGGAGAATATCTCCCCAAGGCTGTGTCATCATCAATTAATTCACAATTTCTCTCCAATCATTTCTATTATGCACAGCCACTCGTCCATGCTCAACAGACATCCCTCTTGCATCCATTGCTTTCTTCACACTGTCCATCCATCCTGTTCGTGGTCTTCCTCTCAGCCTTACACCTCTCACATCAGATCTAGTTATCTTTTTCAACAGTCACTCATTATCCATTCTTTCTATAAGCCCAAAGTATCGCAACACCCTCTGCTCAACTCGATCAGCCATCTCTGGGGAATGGCACTAACCCTCCACCAACCCACTTGCTGTCACGTAGGGAACGCGTGTCGGTTGGTTATATGGTTACCACCCAGCGTTGCCACTCGATTTAGAGCTACCCTAAAAACCCTGTACCACTACACTAAGTGGGTCGATGGGCGCCCCCACCTACCATATATATATATATATATATATATATATATATATAAAACAAACACACACACACATTATATATATATATATATATATATATATATATATATATATATATATAAAACAAACACACAAACACATTATATATATATATATATATATATATATATATATATATATATATATATATATATATAAGTAAACCCTCGATATAAGGAACTAAATGGGGGGAGGGGTGGGTCACTGAATCTGATAATTTGCAACATCCGAGGGTCGGTAATATCCGAGAGATTACTGAACTCAGTTCTCTCCATAAGGAAACTCCTTCGGTCCTGAGTGCTCAAACATAAACTGAACTAACTCTATGAAGTTGTACATGGAGAATTAAATGGTTTATGAAGTTGTACATACAAATACATACTGTATGAAGTACATATTAATGTTTTACGTATAATAAGAACACAGTGTAATGTAGTATTGTTACAGTACACTCACTGTGCCAGGAAGGGATGCCTTTGAAGTACACATTCTGTGCCAGTAAGGGATGCCGTTGAAGTACACTTACCTTGCAAGGAGGGGATGCTGTTGTCTACGTGGGCTGATTCGCTAACTTCCCCCGCATTTAGAGAAATTTTTTCACAATTTTTTTTTTTTTTTTTTTTTTTTAAATAAATAGTAGAACGTGTGTAAGAGTGGAAAATGCTGTGAGTGATTGGTTTCCTGTGAGAGTGGGGCTGCGACAGGGATGTGAGATGTTGCCTTGGTTGTTTAATATTTACATGGATGGTGTTGTAAGGGAGGTGAATGCAAGAGTTTTAGGTGGAGGTCTGAGTCTGGTGAATATTGATGGTGGAGAGTGGAATCTGAAGCAGCTGCTGTTTGCAGATGATACTGCACTGGTGGCTGATTCAGAGGAGAGATTGAGACAGTTGGTAGAGGAGTTTGGAAGGGTGTGTGAATGGAGGAAATTGAAAGTAAATGAGAATAAGAGTAAAGTGATGAAGTGTACGAGGTTGGTAGATGGTAGGGGGATGAATATAGTTTTGAATGGTGAGTTGCTTGAGGAGGTAGATTGTTTTAAATATTTAGGGTCACATGTTGCTGTGAATGGAAGAACAGATGCTGAAGAGAAGTTTAGAATGAATGAAGTAGGTAAGGTGCTGGGAGGAATGAAAAATGTGTTTAGATGTCGTTCGCTTAGAATGGACGTAAAGAGAAGGCTGTATGAGGGTGTTGTGGTACCGACTGCGTTATATGGGGCTGAAACATGGAATATGGGTGTAGCAGAGATGAAAAGTTTGAATGTAATGGAGATGAGGTGTCTGAGGAGTATGTGTGGAGTGACGCGTATGGATCGAGTGTGAAATGATGAAGTGCGAAGGAGAACTGGAGTTGTTTGGGAGATGGCTGGTAGAGTTGAGCAGAGGGTGTTGCGATGGTTTGGGCATATGGAGAGAATGGATAATGAGCGATTGGTGAAAAAGATAACTAGATCTCATGTGAGAGGTGTAAGGCTGAGAGGGAGACCACGAATAGGATGGATGGACAGTGTGAAGAGAGCGCTGGATGCAAGAGGGATGTCCGTTGAGCAAGGAAGACTGGCTATGCGTGACAGAAACAAATGGAGAGAAACTGTGAATGAATAAATGATGACGCAGCCCTGAGGGGATATTCTCCCGCATTTGGTCTGATCAGCTAGTCAGGTCAGGTGTGGGTAAGGGGATGGGTCTATTATGATATGGCAGGGGTAAACCAGCTCTGCTGTCGGTCCCTGCTGCAGATGTCATTGATTGCACTGCGCAGTTGACCCTTATGCGGTGTGATGGGGTGAGGATCTGTCCCTTCTCCCTTTTGGGGCTGAGATGCGAATGAATGTGTTTGAATGGATGAGTAAATGGGGAGTGTGTCGTCCCGTCTCGGCTACCTCCCTTTTCTTGGGGGAAGCAGCCTAGGTATATAGATAGATAGACAGTCATTCAGCTCATCAGTGTCACATTCAGCATTACTTAGAGCCTGAAATCTGTTCTTTATTTCCAGCTGAAAAGCTGCTTTGAGTTCGTTTCCTCTTATTGGGCATATCTTTTTATCTTGAATCATCTTCTTTCTCTCACTTTTGAAATTGATTCTGGCTGTGCAACCCACCATTCTATGGTCATTTTCGATATTTACTTTGTTGATAACTGTGACATTTGCGATCGTGTTATTCTTATCTGCTATGATGAAGTCGAGCTAATTCTTTGTTTCTCCATTTGGGCTTCTCCAGGTCCACTTTTTCCCTGTTCTTTTGTGGAAGAATGTGTTCATTATTCTAATGTTATAAATTTCAGGAAAGTTTACCAGCATTTCTCCTCTATCGTTCCTTTCTCCCACTCCAGACCTTCCTATACATGCTTTTCCATTTTTTTATTTCCAAACTTTCGCATTGAAGTCTCCCATGAGTATAGTATATGTGGTCTTTTCGTCTTCCATAATCTGGGAGATGTCGTCATAGAATATTTCAATTTCTTCGTCTGAGCTTTGAGAAGTTGCTGCATATACTTGTATTACTTTCAGGGTATTTTTATTTTTTTGCACAGTCTAATTACCACCAATGCTGCTCTGTTAGATATACTGCTGAATTTAACAATGTTGTGTGCAAGATTTCTGTTAATTAGAAATCCTACACCACTAGCTCTTTCATTATGCCTTCCTTTGTAGTAAAATAGATGGCTGCTGTCTTCGAGCTGAATTACATTTTCTTCTTTTCTGAGGGTCGCACTCAGACCTACAATATCCCAACTAATGTTTTCTAGTTCAGTCATTAAGTTATCAAGTTTGTCATATTCTGCAAGGCATCTTACATTGTGTGCAAAGATCTCCATGGATTTCAGATTGTTTAAAATTCCTGTCAACACACAGCCTACTCATTTTCGGTGGGACACTGCCCATAAGCACAGGAGGCAGTGCGGTTGGACCTTTAATAGACGATGATCCAACAGGAACGCCCGTCAAATCATTTGCAATAGAACTTATCTTTGGTTGGGAGGATTGTGGCATATAATCTCACCTCCCTCCCACATAGTTTATGGTGAGACTTTTTTTTTTTTGTCACCTTATTTGTTATATTTGGTGGAGCCCTATACATCAATCGGGGGTCCCATGGTCCGCTCCGTCAAAGACGGTACCTTGGATATCTACAAGGACTTCCCCTATCCGCCACCCAGAGATGCGCCAGGCAGCAGTGAGATCCTACTCCTCTATATATATATATATATATATATATATATATATGTAGATTGGCCTGGGAGGAAGGTAGACTCCCGGAAGATTGGAAGTCAGGTATAATTATTCCCTTGTACAAAGGAAAAGGGGAAAAAGAAGTGTGTGGTAATCATAGGGGCATTTGTCTTCTTAGTATAATAGGAAAAGTGTATGGTAGGATACTTATTGACAGAGTTAGAGAAAGAGCAGAGGAATTAGTTGGAGAAGAACAGGGAGGCTTTAGGAAGGGAGGAGGTTGTGTAGATCAGATATTCATTCTTAGATCTTTAGTGGAAAAGTTTCTAGAGAAGGGGAAGAAGTTGTATGAGGCTTTCATGGATTTGGAGAAAGCATATGACAGGGTGGATAGACAAGGATTGTCCAAAGTATTAAGAATATATGGAGTACATGGGAAGTTGCTGAATGCTGTGAAGAGTATGTATGATGGTGCTAAGGCTGCAGTGCGTGTGAATGGTGAACTAAGTGAATTTTTCTCTTTGAAGGTTGGGTTGAAACAGCGATGTGTCATGTCTCCATGGTTGTTCAATCTGTACATGGATGGGGTAATAAAAGAGGTACAAGGTAGGGTAGTGGATGTTGGAGTGGCCCTGGTGAGAGAGGATAGTGTTTGGAAACTCCGTGTACTGTTGTTTGCAGATGATACTGTGTTGTTGAGTGAAGACGAAGGGGAGCTGCAAGGCTTGGTGGATGAGTTTGGGCAGGTGTGTAAGAAACGGAATCTAAAGATGAATGTGGGGAAGAGTAAAGTGATGTCTTTGAGAGAGGTGAAGTCAGTGAATGTACAGCGAGGTTGGATGGTGAGGAATTGGAAAATGTGAGTACGTTAAAGTACTTGGGTAGTGTGATGAGTAAGGATGAAGGTTTGGAGGATGAAGTGCTTGAAAGGATACAGCAGGGAGGAAAGGTTGCTTGTTCTTTGAAAGCAGTGATAAGAAACAGGGAAATGAGCATGGAAGTGAAAAAGTTACTACATGTCAGTATTGTGATACCAACTCTAACGTATGGAAGTGAAGCTTGGACGTTGTTGGAAGGACACAAGTCAAGAGCGAGAGCAGTGGAAATGAGTTATTTAAGAGGAGCCTGTGGAGTCACATGGAGAGACAGGCTGATGAATGAGGATATAAAGGAGCATTGTGGTGTGGATGTGGATGTGATACGATGCGTTATGAGGAACACACTGAGGTGGTTTGGCCATGTGGCGAGGATGGAAGGTGAAAGACTGACGAAGAGTGTGTATGTGAGTGAGGTGGAGGGGGGGAAGAGGGAGGGGGAGGCCGAGGATGAGATGGAGGGATGGGGTGGAGAGGTATATGAGAGAGGGGGCGTGAGTTGGGAGCAGGGCAGTGAAATGGCGAGGGACAGGGTGACTTGGAGGCGTTTTGTTTGTGGCAACTGCAAACGGGATTGAGGCGTCTGGCAATATATATATATATATAGACGCCTCAATCCCGTTTGAGGTGGCCACAAACAAATCGGCTCCACGTCACCCTGTCCCCCGCCATTTCACTGCCCTGCTCCCAACTCACACCCCCCTCTCTCATATACCTCTCCACTCCATCCCACCAACTCATCCTTGGCCTCCCCCTCCCTCTTCCCCCCTCCACCTCACTCACATACACTCTCTTTGTCTGTCTTTCACCCTCCATCCTCCTCACATTGCCAAACCACCTCAGTGTGTTCCTCCTATCACATCCACATCCACACCACAACTCTCCTTTATATCCTCATTCATCAGCCTGTCTCTCCATGTGACTCCACAGGCTCCTCTTAAATAACTCATTTCCACTGCTCTCACTCTTGACTTGTGTCCTTCCAACAACGTCCAAGCTTCACTTCCATACGTTAGAGTTGGTATCACAATACTTTCATGTAGTAACTT
This sequence comes from Coenobita brevimanus, assembly GCF_032717465.1. Taxonomy (NCBI): domain Eukaryota; kingdom Metazoa; phylum Arthropoda; class Malacostraca; order Decapoda; family Coenobitidae; genus Coenobita; species Coenobita brevimanus. The sequence continues at coordinate 19,404,137 of NC_136975.1, read as the reverse complement.
TTTCACTTCCATGCTCACTTCCCTGTTTCTTATCCCTGCTTTCAATGAACCAGCAACCTTTCTTCCCTGCTGTACCCTTTCAAGCACTTCACCCTCCAAACCTCCATCCTTACTCATCACACTACCCAAGTACTTAACTGTACCCACATTTTATAATTCCTCACCATCCAATCTCTCTGTTCATTCACCGACTTCACCTCTCTCAAAGACAATCACTTTACTCTTCCCTACATTCACCTTTAGATTTCGTTCCTTACACACTTTCCCAAACTCATCCACCAAGCCTTGCAGCTCCCCTTCGTCTTCACTCATCAACACAGTGTCATCTGCAAACAACAGTACAGGGAGTTTCCAAACACTATCCTCTCTCACCAGGACCACTCCAACATCCACTACCCTACCTTGTACCTCTTTTATTACCCCATCCATGTACAGATTGAACAACCATGGAGACATGACTCATCACTGTTTCAACCCAACCTTCAAAGAGAAAAATTCACTTAGTTCACCATCCACACGCACTGCAGCCTTAGCACCATCGGACATACTCTTCACAGAATTCAACAACTTCCCATCTACTTCGTATATTCTTAACACTTTCCACAATCCTTGTCTATCCACCCTGTCATTTGCTTTCTCCAAATCCATGAAAGCCGCATACAACTTCTTTCCCTTCTCTAGAAACTTTTCCACTAAAGATCTAAGAATGAATATCTGATCTACACAACCTCTTCCCTTCCTAAAGCCTCCCTGTTCTTCTCCGACTAATTCCTCCGTTCTTTCTCTAACTCTGTCAATAAGTATCCTACCATACACTTTTCCTATTATACTAAGAAGACAAATGCCCCTATGATTACCACACACTTCTTTTTCCCCTTTTCCTTTGTACAAGGGAATAATTATACCTGACTTCCAATCCTCCGGGACTCTGCCTTCCTCCCAGGCCAATCTGCACATCTTCCACATCCTTTCTACTACTATCTCCCCCCCATGCTTCAGCATTTCACCACACACTCCATCAATTCCTGGGTCTTTCCCCAATTTAACTTTCTTCATTGCTTCCACAACTACTGTCCTACTGATTTCTTCCTGTCTTCTCACCTCCCTCCTTCTCCCAGCCATTCCCCAGCCACTTATACTCGCATTACTTCCATCCTGTATGTTCACCAATTCCTTAATTTGTTCTCTCTATCTGCTCACTTTTTCTCCCTTCACCACTAGTAATCTACCACATTTATCTTTCATTCCCCTGCTAACCTCACTTCCACCCTGTCTTACTCTTTTCACCTCTTTCCAGAACATTTTTTTACAGTCTCTCCACTTTACACTCAAATTCCTTCCAAATTCCTCATCCACTCTCTTCTTACTCTCTCCTACTAATCTTTTCACCTCTCTCTTTCATTCTATATAACTCTCTCTTCCGCCTCTGAACTTCTTCCACGCCCCTATTTCTCATCCATTCATTGTATGTTTTCTTCTTTTGTGCCACAGCCTGTCTCACCTCTTCAGTCCACCATGCTGTTCCTTGCACCCCTCTCCGTCTTCTCTTCCTCCCACACACCACATCACATGCTGCACAAATTTCTTCTGTAAATATCCTGCACACACCTTCTACGTCCCCCATCTACTCCAATTCATATTTGCCCAATCGTTCCTCCACTTCTCTCTTATACTCTGCCTTTTTCTAATCCTCTTGTAACCTTTATATATATATATATATATATATATATATCCCATTGGACAGAACTGGGAATTTTCAAATCTTAGTAAAGTAGGGAAACCCCGGGTAGGGACCTATGAGCTTCGTGACCATGAGCTGATAGGCAGTGGGCAGTATGCCTAGTACCCTCCCAGCACGGTGCCTCGCCCAGCAGCTCTGGGATCCAATGGGATATATATATATATATATATATATATATATATATATATATATATATTTTGTGTGTGTGTGTGTGTTTGACTCTTGGAATAGGTTATCAAGGCCCAGTAGTCCTCCTACATTCCATACACCTCTCTACATGTCACCAATTCAGCGCTAACACCTAGCGTCCATATTGAATACATGCTAGGGCTGTGTCATACAGGACGGGCGTATTGGTATTAGCGGGGGTATTTTTACGACATGTCAGTGGGTCTTCTGGTAGATCAGTAAAGTCTGATTTCATCAAATTCAAATCCTTAACCTGTCCCATCCCGACGTTTTCTGGGCAGTGGTACGCCCCAGTCCCGACATTTTTGGACCTTTTTTTTTTTTTTTTTTGCTCAAACATCCGCTTTTGGTGAGAAACATCGAAAATTCATAGAGAAATCGCTCACCTGAGGTTTAAAATACTCGATGTAGGTACGAGTACCTCCTTACCTGACTGAGTTTTCTAACAGGCTGGCACCAAAGAAAACGAGTTCTATGGGAGGGTAACTATTTTATCCACTCATAAACAGTATTTTTTTATTTACTTGGTACGTATTTATATGTAGTACAAGAGTATATTGGTTTTCAAACAGTAATATAGGCATTATAAGCATTGTTTCGCTCACTAACTCATCACCATTCATGACCTTTTTTTCCCACATTACCTGATCATCATTTCTGACTGTTTCTTCCTCTAATGCTATGTAAACTTTGTCCTCCACATTGTCATCGATTGGGGAATCACTCTGGCCCTGAATGTCTTTATTGGCCAGGTCATTGGTAACAGGTGAATTGCCGAGACAATGGCGTGCAGGGGGGGGGGGAGGTTATGCGGTGTAAGGCATTGTCCCTGCTTGGCATCTTGTAGAGGAATAGAGGAAGGTGTCCCGTGTATACGTGCCAAAAATCACTCGCGAAATCAATCACGAAAATTGAAAATTGTGCAAATTAGGGACCTTGCAATGTTGCCGCGTTAATTCATGTCTCCGGGATATGAGTGCACATCATGTGAGGACGAGAATTCACGTCTCTGGGACGCGGCGGGTTAAACTGTTCCCTGCCCTAGCTGGGATTTGAACCTGGGTCCGGTAGGACTGCAGGGCAGCTCTCTACCGATTGAGCCACCACACACACACACACACACATATATATATATATATATATATATATATATATATATATATAGGTATAAATAAGTAAATACCTGTATAACAATGTGGAGAGTAAAGATATTATACCAGGAGCGACTGCGAGACATGCGCACTAAGAGAGAGAGAGAGAGAGAGAGAGAGAGAGAGAGAGAGAGAGAGAGAGACTACTTTTTTTTTAATATAGTACAAAGTTTAGCCTGTAGGATGGATGGTAAAGAATAAAAGTGACAGAGGACGAATGATACAGTAGTGACTTTTGGAGTTTGTACTGTAAAGCCAAGTTCAAAGCTCACGTACTGTTCCTTTACATGTAGAGTACTTCACGTTTGGAACATGTCAGTCACTTTCTGGGGCTTCATATTTTGTGTGCATATCAGTACGAGTATTATCCAGCAGGGTAAAGTGACACACTGAAGTGGAATATTTGGCATTCATTTCCTGATTAGCTGCTTTTAGGTAACATAATACCGGTACATTATCTTACGAGCCAAGTTTTGACTTTACTCTTAGAAACCATAGATTAATATTCAAAAGCATTTGACCAAAATATATATCAAATCTACAACTAAGAAAACGAAAAAAAAAAAAAAAAAGGGCAACTTTGGCTGTTTTGGCCCTATGTTTTTCCCCCCACTAGAAAGTCCAGATATCCCCCACGAGTAAAAATGGATAAGAATTATTTCTAAATAACCTATTCATGCCACCTCATGTTGGGAGGCATTTTGTCTACTCGGGGGAGAACTATAATGGAGGAATTATAATGTATATGCCTTACTGTGATGTAGTTGTTGGAATGCACCGTATAACCGCCTGGAATTCTGTTATGGCAAAGTCATGTTTGTTGCAGGCTACGTAAGCAATCTTTTGCTCCCCCTCACACTGTTAGCAGCTCAGACTCCTCACATGCCAGACCTGTACTAGTTGGCTTAGTACATCAAGTATCTCCATCTCTGAGTTTTGCATGCAACCTATATCACAACACATCTGTAACACCTGTGACTTTCCTATAACAATCCCCCCCCCCTCCCATTTGGGAACCATTGATCTAGTCTAACCTCTTCAGTTCTGATACCCTCTTCAGAGCTGAGTGAGATTATTTTGTGGTATAAAAAGTACATAATAGTCTACATGACTAAAAAATCATAGTAATGAAGGGATAAGATTTTCGATGTACTGGTTGTTATAACACAGTGAGAGCAGGTGGTGTCAGCTGGAGACCGGGTAGCCTGATAGGGGGAAGATATGGTGATATGAAGAAGATTCATTTGTGCCACCCTTTCTGGAATTAAGGCATGTGGGTATAGATAGACAGGTTAAGTAGACTCTGTTTCTTTGCAAATGGACTTCCTATTTATTACCCATCTAACAGTGGTCCCATTTCCGATTCTGTGTCTTATTCTCTGCCGTACTCCATTCTTTTATCACGCTACACGTGTTTATTATAAATAATCCTTTCCTTTCGCCTCGTACCCAGACGGTTTCTAAATCTCTTCTCTGTTTCATGACCGAGTCTTTACCACAGCTCTTCTAAGTCTTACCGTCTTCAGCTGTTCTCCGCATTGTGTTTGGCTTTATGTCCAGACAGTTTCTCTCTTTCTTTTTCCCTTGTCTTATTTTGTTTCCGTGCTATTTTATCTCTTTACTCCCAAACGATTCCTTTTTTATTTGTATCCGTATCTTTTCTCCGACTGTTGCACTGTTGCCACACTTGCATGCAGTGTTACGTTCTGTCCAACTTTAATGTTTTTGCTATTCACCCTACCTTTTCCAGTATTGGTTTCAAAAGAATATGTATCTTAATGGCCCCCGCCATTCATCTGTTTTCTACACTTTTCTTATGGACCTTTTTTCCTTAGATATTGATGATTTTGTAACGGAAGGTACCCTAGGGTAGCCCAAGTACTTGTGCCATATATGACCGTGACCTGTTTTTGAAGGTCATACACTCATTTTTGGTGCAAAAATTGCATATTTAAAATTGAAATATCTCAGAAACACTTTAAGGCACATTTATTTGGTTGAAAATCCTATGTTATAAAAGTTTGCGGAGAATTTTGGCTGAATAATTTACCATTCAACCTAGTGGAAAGTACCGAATTCAATTATGCTCAGTGTTTTTTTTTGTTGCACGTTTTAGATAAAAACACAAAAGCTGCAAACCTGTAACACTACAGAAATATAGCCGTGGTCCCTCTTATTATCTGAAAGGAATATGGTTGCAGTTAAGTATACAGTTAGCCAGTTATTGAGACAAAAGCAAAATGTACCCATGCATTCCTCCACACCTTTGGCTTCAGTTCTTGTTGATATTAAGCAAGAAGCTACCTTAGGTTAATCTAAGTACATCTTCCAAACATAATGACCTTGAATTGATTATACACGTCACAGACTTGCAACGATGACAAAATTTCATTCCTTATATGCCATATAAAGTCATGACGAAGCTTTCATATTGTGGCTTCACGATAAGTAAATAGCTAACTAGTTAAACTTAGCCATATAAATGGCGAGGCTTATTGTTTCTGCAAGTATTATTAAGCTTCGCCATATAAGTGGCGAAGCTTATTGTTTTTAGATTATTATTATTATTCTTTGCACTTCTTTTCTTATAATATGATATTATACAGGAATGTACACTAGGGTAACCCAAGTGACTGTGCCAAATATAAATGACCATGACCTATTTGTGAAGGTCGAATACTGTACTCATTTTTGGTGCAAAAATCGCATTGTTAAACTGAAATATTTCATAAACGAATTGAGATACAGCAACTGGCTGAAAATCCTGTATTAAAAAAGTTTGCTGAGAATTTGCCGTTTAGCTTAGTGGAAACTACCGAATTCATATTTACTTTCCATTTAACTATGTTTGGAGGCCATTCTCTCTCTCTCGCTCTCTCTCTCTCTCTCTCTCAGATTCTGTCTTACACTTCCCATTTAATTGTGATCGGAGGCCATTCTCTCTCTCTCTGTCTATGTGTTTCTCTCTCTCTCTTTCTCTCTCTCTCTCTCTTTCTCTCCCTCTCTCTCTCTCTCTCTGGGATTCTCTTTGGACATCTTTTTTGCTGATTTTTTTTTTCACGTCTCTTACATTTTGCGATGTGTGTGTGTGTGTGTGTGTGTGTGTGTGTGTGTGTGTGTGTGTGTGTGTGTGTGTGTGTGTGTGTGACTTATATTTTTTGTCATTGTGTTTTTGTTGTTCGGATCTTTTTGGTCGGATTTCCTATATTTGATCGTATTTCCTTTTTTTTTTTTTTTTTCGTATTTCCTTTTTTGTTAGGCTTTCCTTTTTTTTAGAGTCGGATTTCCTTTTCGCCAAGTGAGGATAGATGCTTAAAAGTGTTACTCCTGGTATCATCGAGGTTGTCAGGGTCAGGCCATCTCACTAAATTTGCATAATACAGCTTCTTCCAGACGCATATATTCAGCTCAGAGTGAGTTGTAGATGCCTGAGAATGTTTTTACTGGTACAGTCGTCCCAATCAAATTTGGGACAACGTATGTAATCCATGAACGTGAGAAGATTAATAAGTTGAAAAGTCATAGGGGTCTGTGTTTCAGTGAAGAATGGGGTGACAGAAACTTGTTGTGTATCAAATATATTAATAATGCCTAGTGAAATGGAAGGTATGCGAAACATTTGAAGGATATTAATGATCAATATCGGTGTCTTGGTGAGAGAGAGAGAGAGAGAGAGAGAGAGAGAGAGAGAGAGAGAGAGAGAGAGAGAGAGAGAGAGAGAGAGAGAGAGAGAGAGAGAGAGAGAGAGAGAGAGAGAGAGAGAGAGAGAGAACTGCAGAGGAAGACTCTGAGTTGTCTATCGACTGCCCTTGTGTAAAGAAGGCAGATAATCAATATTTGCTGCGTCCCAGTCATCACATAAAACACGAGGGTCACCAGTTCATGTGTTATCAAGTTTCCGATTGTACTGCTGGAGGAAGAGGTAGACATGGGGAAACAAGCTTAGTCTAAGTGTCTGTCCGGCCTGACAACGAAACTGAAGTCTTTCAGATGTGCATTGGATGTGCTCACCGATGCGCCACACAAGGAAAAGGTGATGAAGAAATTTGGATGCAAAAGGTATGAACGACAAAATAAAAACAAAGGACGGAAAAATGGCCATCTCTAAAAATATGGCTGCCTAACAGGGATGTGTCCAAGCAAAAACGTGGAGGAAGAGAGCCAGTGAAAAATATAGGCGTGAAAGTGATGTTATAGTAAAGCGAATAAAATACGCACAGGTAACCGTAATATTTTAATGGCTGGTTCCAGGGTGCAGGAGTAGAATACATGTGATACATGTCTAGCCCTGCGACAATTCCATGAAAAATATTGCCGTTAAAAAAGGAACAGCAGAGTAAATTGCAATGAAGCTGCACAAGTGGGCCAGTCAAAATATAAATCATGAGGTATAGCGAGGAATGAGAAATATTAGTTGCCAGGAAAAGAAAATTATTGAAATGTGGGGGCACAAAAGTGGTGGATTCTACAAATATCTGAATAAAGGACGAGTGTGCGTTATAAATAAATAAATATATATATATATATATATATATATATATATATATATATATATATATAGAGAGAGAGAGAGAGAGAGAGAGAGAGAGAGAGAGAGCGAGAGAGTTAGGGATGAAATGGAATGCAGAATGCACAAGGCGTGCCGTGGAAAAGAGACAGTGAAAAAAATAAACTTGAAAGTGATGAATGTCGAACTACAGAAAAATTTAAGTGCCAGAGGATAGCAGAGAAAGAAAAGGAAAATCGCTGGGGACACTGGTTAGCAGAAACAGAGACAAAACTGAAGAAAAGTAAACAAAACACGCCCCTGTTGACGGGGATCAACTACTTTTTCTCGCGCACCGTGTTTGAAGCCAGTGGCAGTTGAAGACAGCCATTAAGCCACATGTATTCTTCTGCCAGCATCAACAAATAAACAGGATTTTGTGTGTATGTGTGTGTGTGAGGAAAGCGACAGGATTAAGGACCACTGACATTTGAGAACGTCGTTTTTATTTCTTCTCCACGACATGGTAAAAGAATATGAAACAGTTCCTACCGTAAAAAGAAAGGCTAATCCTTGACAGGGATGGACGTAACAGTTTTACTGGTGAAGATGGGTGGAATAGTTTTCTTGGGAGGATGGATGGAACAGTTTTGTTGGTGAGGATAGGTGGAGCAGTTTGTTGGTGAGGATGGGTAGAGTAGTTTTATGCATGAGAATAGTTGGAACAGTTTTATTCATCTTAACAGATTAGAGCTTCATTTAATGCCACAAGTTTGAACAGTCTCTCCTGGGCATAAGAAATTCGTCTGTTAGTAGCAAAAGCGAATTATAAAATACACTGTCGCGGGTTATGAGGGACAAGCTCTTCATAAAATGAGCTCGATTTGGTGGGGTGGAGTTATTTGAAAATTCTTTTTTACCTTGCCTGGTCCTGACTTAAAATTTAAGTAAATTATAAGGGAGAGAAAGAGAGAGAGAGAGAGAGAGAGAGAGAGAGAGAGAGAGGGGGGGGGGAGTTACTTACTGTTGTAGATGGATTATACAACAAAATAGTTTCTGAGAAAAGGTCCAACCCTCCACTTCGGATAGACCTCTTCTCCCCCCCCCCCAGTGACCTTTACCTTTGACCCATTGAGTTAGGCCACTGATCAATTATCTTGTTAAAAAAAAAAATAGTTTCTGAATCAGGAGTTTCAATAGATGGACCACAATCAGACTGGTAAACAGACAGATACAACAAGAAATCATTCTTTGTCCGCCACATTGCCTTTAACTCCAGTAACGTATGCTTCATAAGTCTGTAGTTCGTTCACTTTAACTTGGAGGAATTTTTTCTTTCGACAGTTTGCAGCCTGTTTCCCAAACTGAATAACAGAATGTGACAATACTGGGATCTGCAGTCTTTTCATAGCAATGCTTCGTGACTAGCTCCAGACTCTGATATTACTGTATCATTACAGCTCGGCATATTAGATAGAGAAATGACAGTTTTACCCGTAATGTAAGTAAACAGTTTATAGTAAAGACATGTTCTTGATTAGACCATATTCATCACTGCCTAGCTTCTACTCACCATCACTCACAACGCTTACGTATGCTTACCTCCGCCAGCGAAGCTGGAGGTGGTTATGCATTCACCCGTGTCTCTTTATTTGTCTGTTTATGAACAATATATCTGAAAAAAAAAAAAAAAAAAAGGATTTCAGTGAAAATTCGGCGGACAGGAGGGCAGCAGGCCGCGGAAGAATATACTTGCTTTTGAGCTGGATCCGAATCCACCGTTGCAGGAAGCATGCGCCCCCAAAAATGTGCAACAAGGCAACTAAGGTCGTAAAATTATTTGTGACTAAGTGAAGCAGTGAAAGTATTCATCAGGTAGGAAAGAGAACTTTCAGCAGTAAATAATAAATTTTTATTGGTGTTTGAGGAAGTATGCTCTCTCTGGGTGCTTTCTAGCTGCTCAGTTTATGTACTGTACACTACCTCACTGCATACTCATAACCCAACTCATCATTTTATCAAAACGTACCTTCATCATCGGTACATAATACATCCTTAATCACTGATTCATCACTCTCATCACCCATAACCCACACTGAACACTTGTTTATATCTCACATTCATCATTTATTACCCGCCGTCATCGATCATAACCTACCCTCACCTCATACTCAGTTCTTACACCTATCAACCCGAGAAAATCTTCCACAGGAGTGCCGTCTAATGTTTATTAATTTTCGGCTTAATCATGCATCATCCTTAATTAAACCTGAGGTTTCATTCTCTCGGGATTTATCATAGAAAGGTCATATTACATCTCTTGGAAAATCTGCTTCCAAGAGATTAGGTGTGCTAAGCCGACTCTGTACCTTCTTTACCTCTGTACAGTTGTTGACTTTGGGTTTTGTTCTCCCCTTTGTAGAGTACAACTCTCATGTGTGGAGAAGCTCTTCACATACAACTCTTCTCTACAAGGTGGAGTCAAAGGCTTTTCGTCTCATTAACACTCCCCCTGTTACTGGCTCCCTTCAACCTCTGTGTCTTCACCGCACTGTTGCAAATTTATCTCTTTTTTATCGCTGCTTCAATAGTCACTGCTTTTCTGATCCTTCCACCACTATGGTGAGCGCATAGCACCCGTCTAGCAGCAAACTCTCATCCCTCGCTACAACATGATCATCACCTATTCTTGAGTTGTCGTGTGTGCATTGGTTAAACTTATGTTCAATGCGAAACTTCTGATATTAGTATCTTGTTTATACGTTAACATACAGTTTATATAAAATCATATACCGGTATATATATATATATATATATATATATAACATTAAGACTCACCCTTTATGTAGGTAAGACTCAGTATGATGTCCAGTCAATACAAAATTATGATCATTTATATCAAACTAATAGGGTGCCAATTTGTACACTGGCTGCGGTCACAGAGAGTGACTCATGGTCCAATAAGACTGCAGTGGCCTGTCTACCTTTCACCTCGAGTGCACCGCGAATTATTGTGTGGAGCTGTACCCTAGGGTAACCCAAGTACTTGTGTCAAATATAAATGACCTTGACCTATTGTTGAAGGTCATATACTCATTTTTGGTTCAAAAATTACATAACTGAAATTGAAATGTCTCAGAAACTGAGAAACAGCCATATTGTTGAAAATCCTATAAAAAAAATTTGCTGAGAATTTTAGCTGAATATTTTGCCATTTAGTCTAGTGAAAAATACCGAATCCAAATCTGCTCAGTGTTATCTTTGTAATACGTTTTAGAGAAAAACGCAGAAGCTGTAAAGCTGTAACTTTACAGAAATATAGCCGTGGTCCCTCTCATTATTTCAAAGGAATATGGTTACAGGTAAGCATACAGTTAACCAGTTACTGAGGCAAATGTAAAATGTACCCATGCTTCATTTTTTTTCTCCCATACCTTTGTCTTCAGATCTTACAGATATTATACAAGAAGCTACCATGTGTTAATCTAAGTACATGTTCCAAATATGAATGGCCTTGAACTACTTATAAAGGTCAGTGTCCATTTGAAAGTGTTAATCAGTGAGTACAAAAGCAGCATTTGCATAACTATAAAATGAATGCCATAAATAGTTATGTGGAAACTTCCTTATTGTGGCTACACAATAGGTAAATACGTAAGGAGATAACTGGTTAAGCTTTGCAAGATAAATAGCAATGCTTATTGTTTTCGTAATATTATTTTCACTTTTTTTTTTTTTTAAAGATACTGATGATGTTATAGCCTACAGGAAGGTACCCTAGGGTAGCCCAAGTACCTGTGCCATATATGGCCGTGACCTATTTTTGAAGGTCATATACTCATTTTTCGCACAAAAATTGCATATTAGAAATTGAAATATCTCAGAAACTATTTTAGGTACATTTATTTGGATGAAAAACCTCGCTATAAATGTTTGCTGAGAATATTGGCAAAATATTGCACCATTTAGCCCAGTGGAAAGTACCGAATTCAAATATGCTCAGTGTTTTTTTTTTTTTTTTTTGTCACGTTTTATATGAAAAAACACACAAAAGCTGCAAAGCTGTAACTTTACAGAAATACAGCTGTGGTCCCTCTTATTATCTGAAAGGAATATGGTTCCAGTTAAGCATACAGTTAACCAGTTATTGAGACAAATGCATAATATTCCCATGCATTCTTCCACACCTTTGTCTTCAGATCTTATTGATATTACACAAGAAGCTATCTTAGGTTAAATGGGACTTTTATGCATGGTCGCGGAGGGTGCAAACGTGTTTTTCATCTGCTCTCTTCTCTAGCTTTTAGGGCTGCCTCAGCGGCAATGAGTTCTTTTTTTTCACCCTTCTGGTGACTTTAGGGTAGCTAGTTTCTCACTTTCCTCCTCTCCCTATTAGCTAGGAACAGTAGGTGTCTTTTCCCGTACACTGAGATTACCTTTGCTTATTGCCCAGGGGGGGTCCCCCCCACTGATCGCTCTGGGGTGTGAATTAACACAGTCAGGCCTCCCTAGAGTGATTTGAGAGGGCATTTTTAGATTTAGGTGTTAGGTCCCCGGTGGTTTGTCCCTTGCTTATCTTTTCTCTTTCTTCCCACTTCCCCCGTTAGGGGGGGGGTTACTATGTTGGACGCCCCTGCTGCCTCCCCCCTCCTCAGGGAAGGAGGTGGTCCTGATGAACCCCCAACAATTAGACGGACCAACCGCACCCAGACTGAACGGCCCCAGACCAGCATCCCACTTGACATCCCTGTAAACAACGCCACGTTCGTGATCCTGCATGTCCTTGGTTCTACTCCCCTGGCTAGCCTCAATCCTTTCATGATAAAGAAAGTAATTGATGGATGTGCTGGTGAGATAAAATTTGTAAAAAAACATGCTAATGGAGATCTCCTTAATAAAATTGTTAACTCTGCCCAGGTTAAGGACTTGCTTAAACTGCATAAGTTCCATGAGTATGATGTCGTGCCAAGGATCCCGCAATCCATGAATTTCTGCAAAGGTGTCATCACTTGCAGGGATCTCATGGTTATGGAAGAGGACGAGAGCACACAGGACCTTGCACAGGAGGAAGTAATAGATGCTCGTTTCATCACTCGTTTCACAGAAGGCATAAGGACGAAGACAGCTATGATCGTCTTGACTTTTGGAAAAGTGTCTCTTCCCAGTCATGTCAGAGTGGGATACGAAATTGTCAATGTACGTCCATATATTCACAAGCCCCTTCGCTGCTCCAAATGCCAGATTTATGGGCATCTTGAAAAGACTTGTCGGGCTTCCCAATCAGCCTGTGGCAAGTATGCAATGCAAGGTCATGATGCTGAACATTGCACATCAGAGACTGTCAGATGCTTTCACTGCAAGGGTGCTCACTCCACTTCCTCTATGGACTGTCCCAAGTGGAAGGAGGAGAAAGAGGTCTGTGCGGTGAAGGCAACTGAGGGCATCTCTTACTATGAAGCAAGGAAAAAGGTGAAGGAGTTGCATGCAACTCCCACACCGAATAGGTCCTATGCTTCGGTGGTGACGTCCCATCCTGTGATGTGCACTGTGGAGATGCAGACTGATCTTGTGCTTGTTAATCAGGCCACTCATTCTACCTCAACCTCCACCTCTCAGCCTCCTGTACGATCCAACTCTCTAACTGACCTCCCAAAAGCTTCTTCATACTCACAGGCTGCTGCTGCTTCTCAGTCAAGCCTAAACTGAAGTCTGACAAGACTGTTATGAATAACTTCACTACCCTTTCAAAGACACGTCCTCATGTCCTTCCTGCTCCTGGTCCAGCGAGGGAGAGGGGATTTAGCTCTTCTTCAGGGGACTCTGGGAGCCTTGTCATTGATGAACAAATGGAGATTTCTGTTAGCAAGCACCGGGAAAGGTTCCCTGGTAGCAACTCGCCTGGTCGCGGGGGGCATAAAATAACTAAGAGCACTGGCCACCCTCGTAAATCTTAACCCGCCCCATCCCGACCACTTTTCCACCACTGACTCCCCCCAATCCCGACCATTTTAGGAAAAAATTTTTTTGGCTCAAACCTTCACTTTTAGTGAGAAACATCGAAAATTCATAGAGAAATCGCTCACCTGAGGTTTAAAATACTTGATACAGGTAGGAGTACCTCTTTACTTTACTGGGTTTTCTATCAGGCTGGCACCAAAGAAAACGAGTTCTATGGGAGGATAACTATTTCACATCACTCATAAACGGTATTTATTTATTAACTTGGTACGAATTTATATGTAGTACGAGAGTATATTGTTTTCAAGCAGTAATATAGGCATTATAAGCATTGTTTCACTCACTACTACCTGACCTTTTTTTGCCACATTACCTGATCATCATTTCTAACTGTTTCTGTAAAGTTTGTCCTCCACATTGTCATTGATTGGGGAATCACTCTGGCCCTGAATTTCGTACCGTGGCATGACATGGCTATATTGGCCAGGTCACTGATAACAGGTGAATTGCTGAGACAATGGCATGCAGTGGGGAGGAGGAGGTTATGCTGGGTAAGGCATTGTCCCTGCCTGGCATCTTGTTGAGGAAGGTGTCACGTGTATACGTACCAAAAATCACTCGCGAAAATTGAAAATTGTGCAAATTAGGGACCTTGCATTTTTTTCGAGTTTATGTACGTCGACGGGATTGGCAGTGACAAAACATGTGGACGATAAAGAACGTCGACGGGATGCCGCGGGTTAAACCGCCGCATTCACTATATTACAGTGGAATTGTAGAGGTGTTGGGAATAAATTACAAAATATAGCAATCTTGCTTTCAATACACAGGCCAGACGTTGTTTGTTTCCAGGAGATACACCTGGAGGATCATCCTGATCCTCCACAGTTCAAACACTACCACTCGTATAGAAGATATGAAGGTCACGGAGTTGCCATATACTGTACACACACAAATCACACCCACAAACGGAAGTGATTCTAAATTCTACTCTGGAAGCGGTCATGTGCGGAGTAAAATTTAATAACACGTATTTGTCTGTTTGCTCTCTGTACTGTCCTCCACATGGTCTCATTGATGGTGATGCTTTAAATTCACCATTTGAACATCTTCCTGGGAATAAGTTAGTGTTGGGCGATTTTAATGCCCATCACTATCAGTGGGGTAGCTTGAGGATCGATGGTCGTGGTGAGCAAGTAGCTGACCTAATACTACAGTCCAATCTCTGTCTTCTGAACGATGGTAGAGCGACTCGTGTAGATGATCATACTGGTAACTTTTTGGCCATTGACTTATCTCTGTCCTACCCTGGTATACATCAAGATTTCTCGTGGGACCCTTATGACTCCTTGGGAAGTGATCATTTACCCATCTGTCTTTCTTATACATGCGACATCGTTTCGGACCATCCACCACCAAAATTTAACTATAAGAAAGCAGATTGGGGATCCTTCTAAAGGATCGCCAATTTAGATACATCTGGGGAGACCATAGATGATAAGGTCGATTATCTAGCCAATTCCATGAAACACGCAGCTGAGGCTGCTATTCCCCAAACTTCTACAGTTCATGCGAAGCATAGAGCACACTGGTGGATGCCGGATTGCCAACAAGCATTAAGGACACGCAATAGGAGACACAGGATTTTTGATAGTCAGCCTACTGAGGAAAATTTTATTGCATACAAACACGCACGGGCTGAGGCAAGGAGACTAATAAGAAGGGCCAAACGTGACTCCTGGCGGTCCTTTGTGTCCATGGTGACTCGTACTACACCATTAAGTAAAGTCTGGTCCACTATAAGAATATTAAATAATAAAGGCCCATACTTCCCTGTGACCAGCCTGAAAGTGAACAACACCATCTATGACGATCCCGTGGACGTTGGTAACATCCTCGCCAGGAGTTTTTCTCATGGAGGTAGCTCAGCCAATTATGATCCGCATTTCCAACATCATAAACGCACGGCTGAGCTACAAAAAATAGACTTTGCCACAGAAGACGTAGACTTCCTGTACAACCAAGAGTTTACGCTAGATGAACTGCTCCTTGCCCTTAAATCCTGTAAAGACACCAGCCCTGGACCAGACACCATCATGTACGGTATGATCCAGCATCTTAATCAGGATAACCTGATTAAGATGTTACATTGTACAATGAGATTTGGGCATCTCGAACGTTCCCAAACTCATGGCGCTTTGCGCATGTCATACCGATACCCAAAGAGGCTGGTCATCTTATGAATCTCACTTCATTTCATCCTATTGTGTTGACTTCTTGTCTGTGTAAGGTCATGTAAAGTATGGTTAATAATAGGCTTCTTTTTGTTTTAGAGTCGAAGAATTTGTTAAATGATCAATAATGTGGTTTCTGTAAATACAGACGTTCACAAGATCATTTAATGAATTTGGAGCATTGTATGGCAGAGGCATTTGCCAATAATGAATTCATGATAGGGGTGTTCTTGGACATCCATAAAGCCTATGACATGACATGGCGACATGGTATACTAATGAAGCTCTATGCTTATGGTTTAAGAGAAAATTTGCCTTTTTTATTTCAAATTTCTTAAGGGACAGGACTTCTTCCGTCAAATTGCCCTATAACATAACATCGGGTATATTTATCCAGGAAAACGGGGTGTCACAGGGAAATGTGCCTAGTCCCACTTTATTTAGTATTATGATCAATGATATTCTGTCATCAGCTCCAAACCTGAGGAATCTTAAATACTCACTCTGTGCTAACGATGGTGCCAAATGGCACTCTTCCCATAATGCACAATTTTCGGCTGGGCAGATTCAGGCAGCCCTTGACTCCGTCCGCCAATGGGGCTTGCAGTGGGGATTTAAGTTCTCCGTCCCTAAGTGTGCCGCTGTGTACTGTCACCTCTGCAATCCAGACTTTTACGTGGTCAAAAGGGACAGAAATCAAGTCACTATTGATGACCACTGTGTGCTGGAACTGTCGGGAACTCAGATTGATGGAGACTCTCTCCCACTAGCGGCCTCTTCGGTTGCATTTATTACGTTTCAAGTGGTCAAGTTAAGGGTGGTAGCATGCCAAAATGACAGAGCCAGTCTCCAACTCGGCCAACCCAAGCCAAACCTTCGCAATTTCCCCCAGAATGCTTCTAAGATTACACATTAACAAACTACTAGGTAAGCTCTTTACCACCAGTTCCCAAGGGTTATATAAACAATAAAGTTCGAGTGGGAGGAAATGTATGTTAATAAGACCAAAAGGTAGAAATCTTCCCCAGCTACTTGCTTTACAGATTAAACCTGAATCAGTTGGCACATTGTAAAAAAAATATATATTTATATATGGTCCTAGTATCAAATTCACAAAACTTAGCTCCTTTGTCCCAGTCCAATATGTTTCTTCATATTCGTCCCTCTGAGCATATAGTTCACTGGTCCAGTCCTCTGCCACTCCCGACCTTGACTTCCACACTGGGTCCTTGACTCATGCACTGGGACCTAGACTCAGTCACTTGGACTTCGACCTCCACACTTGAACTTTGACTCACTCACTGGTACTTCGACCTCCACACTTGGACCCGCTAGAAGGTAATATGTATAATGAATAACTATTCTCCCCAATGCAAGTAATCCCTTCACATGATCAGGAAAGTCTCATAATAAAGGAACATGAGTTGCAACACTCGGCATCTCAAGTAATAACAAAATAACACATGGCACTAGAGACACATAGTTCTGCTCAAAATAATACTTATTGTAGAGATAACATGGAAGAAAAAGTACTACAACATATATAGTAAGCATGAATAACTAACTCTAAGCATGAAAATCATCAATGCAACAATATCACTGTGCCTCACAAAGTACCTAAGTGAACACCAACGCTCAAATAACACAGCCCTAATAGGTACTGAACTGCACATCTCAATACATATTAACAATTTACAGTTCCTGGGCACCTGATACTTGGCCCACAAAAGTCACACATTTATCTGAGACTCAGACAGAACTAGCTAGCATTCTCCTATTCCAGTTACTAAATAATAATACAAAGTACATTACACAAATATATGGGAAATACCTCACTATTCAGCTCACAGAATACCAGAGTGGAGTGGGACACTCGGGACTCACTCTTCCAGTGGCTAATGGCGTCACCGATACACACTTCCTGAGGAACAACAACACTTGATTCTACCCGAGTCTGTTTCTTTATTTCGTCACTATTATCACTCATGGGATATCACTATTCGCGCTTCAACATGTTAAACCAATAATATCATCTTACAGAATTCCTTGGGCTGGGGGGGGAGGAGGATGATGACAGTACTGACCATCTGTCACCTATCACAGCCGGTGAGCACGTGAAACAGGCCAAAACTGCGTGATGGAAAGGGGGAGGGGGGGATGACGGCTTACGCTATTTAAAATTGTTATTATTACAGACTCGTGATAGACTTAATGTGATGTCTTTCCCCTTACAATCGATTACCCCCAAAAATGACATTCTCTAGTTATAATAACTACTCAACAACACCTCTCTATTTATACCCTTACATCAAAAAACAGTAAAAATAATCGTGCCTTACATCACTTTTCGCACACGTACATTATGCTGGATTACATGACCAAAGGCACATGTTCCCATCCACTCGAGTTTTTATATTATAAAGAGACTTAATACTAATAAATTACAGTAGGGAAAAAAAATGACTTAGCAACTAGGTAACAATCTATGTTCTGGTCATGTCCGCATGATAACAACTATGCCCTAGCCACACACTCGCACTCAACCGAACTTTTGGTCATATAAAATGAACTAGATACAACGCATTATCACTTCCGGGCACTACAGCTGTAGTTTTTATGACTTGTACCTAATTTGTGCTTAACCTTGGATAATCAGGTGGTACCTTTTCAAAATTCTGTAAAGTTTTTGGGAATACATTTTGATCGTTGTTTGAACTTTAAAATTCATGTTAATAATTTGCTTGCTCGTTGCGATAACTACATGGGGTGCCGACAGAAACTCTTTATTAATGGTGTATAAGTCCCTTATTTGTTCGAAGCTAGACTTTGGCGCACAGGTATTTGGCTTGGCATCCGATGCCACGCTGAAAGGATTGGATACGTTCCAGAATAAATGTTTGTGAATGTGTCTTGGAGCCGTCCGATGTACCTGTGTTGCTCGGATGGAAGTGGAGGTGAATGTGCCTTCCCTCCGTATTTGCCGTGACCACCTGGCATTTTGCTATGGACTTAGAACATATAGGAAAACTAATATCAGCAACGTGGTCTGTACCCCCCTGCATCAATACCACCATCTTGTGCGGGGGGGGGGTCAGCCACTTGCCGTTCGCCTCCACTTACTAACTCAGGAGCTTGGTGTGGACCTCAGTGACTGTGACAAGTTGATGACTAAAAATACAGCGCCTTGGGAGCCGCTTGGTTTCATTGTTGAAGTGTCGTGGCTCTCAGCACCAAAGACCAAGGCTCTGGAGGCGGAGGTCCACCACTTGTTTTGTAACATCATCGTTCGTCACTTGGGGTCCCACCACTTGTATACCGATGGCTCCAAGTCGAGTGAATGTGTGGGTGCAAGTGTATGGTCAACCAAATGTGCCCTCAAGTATCGGTTGCTGACTCATACATCTGTGTTTACCTCCAAAGTTTTTGCAATTGACAAAGCCATAGACTATGCTCTCAATTCTCGACATGACTCAATTGTCATATTTTCAGATTCAAAATCAGCCCTTCAGGCAATTGCTTCTTGTACTACAGACTCTAATGAGATCCAGGGCCGCATTATTAATAAATTGCATTTGTGCGACAAGTCCTTCATGCTGATCGTGGTGCCTGGTCATTGTCGTATTTATGGCAATGAGCAGGCTGACTTACTTGCAAAGCCGGCTGTAGAGCTTGAGGAGTCTTGGGACGTTCCTCGTGATTTACGGTCGAGTGTCTTTCTCGGAAAGAAGTTAATAAATCCTCTGTGGCAAGGTCAGTGGACCAGACTTAATATTCCAACCTGTAAGCCATACCTGGGCGACTGGGATACTGCCAACCATCCCAGTCATCTTGAAGAAACAGTCCTGGCGCAATTATGACTAATTGCCACCATGGTAACACATGTGAAACCGTACATGGAAAGACTCTTTCCACTGCACTGTGACATCTGTGATGCAGTGTTATCTATTATCATCCTGCGCTGTCGGCGATTTTTTCGTGAACGTGGTTCACTTATAAATTACTGTGGTGCAGCAGACGTCTCCTTCACCCTTTCCACCATTCTGGGTGATGGAGACATTGTTATGACTGAAAAATTGATGGCTTTCTTGCAAGAGACCGGACTGATCAGAGTGATGTGACTTTTTTACTGAATGGTTTTGGTTTTATCAACTGTAAATATGTTGACTGTAGCACCAGTCGAACAGGGCAGTACTCCCAAACTGGATGGCAAACTGGTGATAGGGAGAGCTGGAGCTCCCGTTTCACCAGCCCTCAGGACTTGATCCAGACTATCTCCTTTTGCTGAACATTTTCAGTGCATTCATTTACACAGAGAGTAGGCCAGCATGCTCTCATAATACCTCTACCTTCAACTGTCTACACCATACTAATGCACATAACATATCACACCTTCTATTCACTGTCTTTAGTAATGGCTGCTGCAATGTTACTATCAAATGAGGTGGTACCTCGGATTGCCACCACCAGCAGGGTAGGGCTGGCGGCACAGGGTCCTCCCGGTCGCCATCAAGCGACTGTGCCAGCAGCAACTGTTGCTATTTCTGAGAATGCTCGTCAGCAAAGAAGTGAAAATGCGGCCTAATTCTTCACAAACATCCGCGGCCTTACCACAAATTTAAACTCAGTGCATTTTTCCTTCAGTCCATATCCCCTTCGGCCCTTTTCCTCACAGAACCACAAATCTCACCCTCTACTGATATATCCCCATTGTGTTTTCCCAGTTACCATCTCCTTACAAACTTCTGTAACAAGGGCGGCACCTGTTGTTATATCAAATCCCAATATGCAGTTGACACTATTATAAGCTTCACTTCATCCAGTTTTGATTACTCATTATATAAAATAAATTGTCAAAATATTATCAAATATATTTGTGTAGTTTATCACTCCCCCCATGCTTCTTCGGGACCCAGTGTATTTGATTCCATATCCACACAGTTGAGTAAGCTTAACCTTGCCCTTAGCTCCAAAATTACCATTTTGGGTGATTTTAACATACATAATGTTGAATGGTTATTGCATTCTGCCAGGACTGATGACGCTGGTCTTGAGTGCAAGCTGTTTGCAGAATCGTTTAATCTCACGCAGCTGGTAAAGCAATCAACTAGAATACCTGATAATCCTGACCATAATGCCCATCTCTTGGATTTATCCTTGACAAATAATCCAGATCAATACAGGATAGAGGTACTGTCACCACTTGGATCCTCTGACCACAATCTCATCAAAGCCTCATTAGTTAACCCTCCCACACCTCCCCGTTCTGAACCTGTCAGGGTGACCCGATGGCACTTTGATAGGGCAAACTGGGATGGATATAGAAATTATCTTGCTGACATTCCATGGCAGTCTTTCTTCTCTAGTGATCTCAATTCTACCCAGTCCCACATTTGCGACTTAATACTAGCTGGTATGGATTTATTCATACCAAGTCAACAGTTCACTAAAAGATTGAACTCTCCAAAATGGTTTGATGGCAACTGTGGCAGGGCAACAGTCCAAATCATTAGCATATAACTCTTACTTAAAATCAAAAACATCTGAATCACTCTGTCTATTTATAATTGCAAGAAATCATGCAAAAGCTGTATTAAATCTAGCTAAATCAAACTTTCTTCAAAAGTAAGCACCAAAACTACTTAACAACCCTAATGACAATAGAATATTCTGGTCAACCTTAGTTCTTTCAATAATAACTTTAACAAGTCATCTTCCACTAAAATGTTCAGATGACAACATTACAAATGACCCGCGTGGGAAAGCAGATATTTTTGCCAGTACATTTGCCAGAAACTCTACCATTGACGATACCAGACAGAATGTCCCAGTACTAGAACTTGACTCTCCCGAAATTGCCCCACTTAAAATACAGACAAGATATGTAAAATCCATCCTAGATAATTTACCTACCAGCAAAGCTCCAGGCCCAGATGGAATTCCGCTCATTGTTTTGAAAAAGTGTTCCCCTGAACTTGCCTCTTTTCTAGCTAAATTATTCAGACTATGCATACCTAATTCTTTATTCCCAAATTCATGGAAAGAAGCCAATATCCACCCAGTTCCAAAGAAAGGAAGTTCGTCTGACCCCTCACATTACAGATCAATAGCTGTCACATCTTCTCTTGGTAAGGAATTTGAAACTTTTATTAATAAGCACATTGTTAAACATCTTGAATTCAACAACTTAAGTAGTGACAGACAATATGGTTTTTGCCACGAAAGATCCACCATTGACATACTCAATCTCCTAGCTCATGCCATCCATCAATCAATTGATCTACATGGAGAAACTCATGCAATAGTTCTTGATATTTCTAAAGCCTTCGAAAGACTATGGCACCGTTCCCTGCTGTCCAACCTCCCTTGCTATGGACTAACGTCTTTTGTTCCTTTGATTTCATCATTTCTTAGTGACAGGAAAATAAGAGTAAAAGTAGATGATGTATATTCCAATTTCCACTCAATTAACGCCGGCGTGTCACAGGGATCAGTTCTGGTGCCAACCCTATTCCTGGTTCATATTAATGATCTCTTATCTGTCACCCATAATCCCATCCACTCATACGCAGATGACTGAACACTGCATAGTTCATTCACACCCAGACACCCATTTACAAAGTCTAATATCTCTACCTCTCAACTCAGTGCAGCAATTTCCATAAATCAAGACCTATCTACAATCAGTGAATGAGGACAAAACAACCTTGTCTCTTTTAATGGTAGTAAAACTAAATATATACAATTTACTAATAGACAGATATTGCAAGATTCGTACATTATCTTCAGTGCTACCAATGTTCCCATCTCCAAAAGTATTGAAATTCTTGGCGTTTCACTTAACAATGCCATCAGCTGGACCTCTCATGTCAGATCACTTGCTAAAACCGGCAAAAAAAAAGAAAAAAAAGAAAAAAAAAAAAACTTGGATTATTGTATAGAGTCCGTAACTTCTTCGTTGATGAGCAGTTAGCTATAATTTATTAGAGCCATGTGCGCTCTCAGCTTGAATATTGCTCACCCTTGTGGAATGGATGTGGAGAGGTTGCATTAACACAACTAGACAAAATTCAGAATAAAGCTGTTAGAATTATTACCAACCTTGCCATTACAAATAAACTACCTCCCCTGCAAGTACAAAAGGAATGTTGCCGCCCTTGCATTATTTTACAGATATTTTTTTGGCAAATGCTCAGACGAAGTTGCGTCCATGGTGCCACCTGTCCATGCCATCCCTCGTGCTACACGGGCATCTGGTAATGCTCATGACTGGAATGTCACTTAGCCATATTGCAGAACTTCTGCCTATCATAATTCTTTCATTCCCCGAACTGCATCTCTCCATATTTCAACCCACAGCTGTTCAAGTCTAACTGTTACAGATAATTTATGAACAGAGGACACCAGTAATCTGGTGTATGGATTATTTCTTTAATCATTTGTTTTTCCTTTCTCCGTTCGGTTATTAAAAAAAAAAAAAATGTATATATTGTACTATTAATTATGGTTCACGGTTGACACATTTGAAATAGTTCCTCCTTCCACTGATCTGTTTCTAATATTGATGTCCCCTACATTAAACCCTGTTCCTGACAGTCACCAGATGATGAGTGCATGTGTGCAAGATAGAAAGGTATTGGGCATTGCAGTCGATGGGGGTCTGTTGGGCGAGGTCCTTCACTTTTTGTACATAATATGTGATTACATTATACCGTCTTGCTTAAGTTATTCAAATTAGGGCCGACAGCTGACGTATATGGAAATGTTCCTGACTCGTCTGGTTCCCTTTCAGATATTGATGTCCCCTATATTAGGTTGTGCCTCGACTGACAGCCACCAGGTGATGAATGCAGGTATGTAATGTAGAAAGGCATTACATATCTGCAGTCGATGGAGTTCTCTTGGTCGAGTTATTTTTGTTTTTATCATTACTGTAGGTTTAGCTATTTGTCTTTATAGGCTTTGGTATAGGTTATCGATCTGTCTGTCAGGTTATTAGTTTTAGGGAATTTAGGTTAATTAGGCTTTTTATCTGTTACATTACGTAACGTTTACAAAAAAAGAACAAATAAATCTTTAAAAAAAATATAAATACAAATAAAATTAAAAAACAATACAATAATAAATTATTATATATTGGTACGTGTGTATGTGCGTATGATAGTGTATATATATATATATATCTATCTATCTATCTATCTATATATATATATATATATATATATATATATATATATATATATATATATACTATCGACCATTCGGGCTTCGACCCGAATGGTCGATAGGCAAAAAAAAAAAAAAAAAAAGGTTAACCTAAGTACATCTTCCAAATATAAATGACCTTGAATTGATTTTACACGTCACAGACTTGCTGTGATGACAAAATTTCATACCTTATATGCCCTAAATAGTTATGATGAAGCTTCCATATTGTGGCTACACAATAAGTAAATAACTAACTAGTTAAACTTAGCCATATAAGTTGCGAAGCTTGTTTCCGTAAGTATAATTAAGCTTTGGCACTTAACAATGTAAGCAGTGAAGCTTATTGTTTTTATATTAATATTCCCTGCACTTCTTTTCTTATATTATACAGGAATGTACACCAGGGTAACCCAGTTGATTGTGCGAAGTATAAAATTATTTTTGAAGATCATATACCATACTCACATTTGGTGCAAAAATCGCATTTTTAAAATTGAAATATTTAAGAAACGAATAGAAATACAGCAGTTGGTTGAAAATCCTGTGATAAAAAAGTTTGCTGATAATTTGGGCTGGATATTTTGCTATTAAGCCTTGTGAAGAGTACCGAATTGATATCTTTGTAGCGGTTTGTTTGTTGCATGTTTCACAGAAAACCACAACAGCTGTAAAGCTGTAACTTTAAAGAAATATAGCTTTGGGTCGCTCTTATTATCTGAAAGGAATATGGTTACGGTTAAACATATAGGTAGTCAATTACTGAGAAAAATGCAAATGTACTCATGCATTTTTCCACAGCTCTCTCTTCAGGTCTTGTTGATATTACACAACAAGCTACATTAGGTTAATGTAAGTACATGTTCCAAATATGAATGGCCCTGAGCTACTTTTAAATTACACAAGAAGCTACACTAGGTTAATGTTAGTACATGTTCCAAATATGAATGACCTTGAACTACTTTTAAAGATTATAGACTTGTTTGTGATGCCAGAACTTCATATATACCTTGTGTACCATAAAATAGTTATGGCAAAGCTTCGTTATTGTAGCAACACAGTTAATCAATAGGTAACTAATTATTATTTTTCTTTTCACTTTTTTTTTTAGAGCTTGATGATAATAACAGGAAGGTACCCTAGGTTAACCCATATACCTTGTTCCAAATATAAATGACCTTGACCTTTTTCTGAAGGTCATATACTCATTATTGGTGGAAAAACTGCATATTAGAAATTGAAATATCTCAGAAACTAAATGAAGCAGAGCTATCTGGTTGAAAATCCTGTGATGAGACGTTTGCAGAGAAATTTGGCTGAATTTTTTGCCATTTAGCCTAGTGGAAAGTACCAAATTAAAAAATGTTCAACATTTTTTTTAAAACACATTTTAGAGAAAACCACAAAAGGCATAAAGCAGAAACTTTACAGAAATATAGCTGTTGTCCTTCTCATTATCTGAAATATGGTTAATGTTAAGCATATATTTAGCCATTTATTGAGAGAAATATAAAATGTACCCATGTCTACAAAGACAATCAATACCATAAATAGTTATGGCGAAGGTTCCTTATTGTGGCTATACACTAAGTAAAAAGGTAACTAGTTATAATAATAATAATAATAATAATAATTATTATTATTATTATTATACAAATTGTAATGTTTCAAAGGCTATTTGGCCTACACCCTTCATACTTGGTCAACTAAGTCGGACAGCTGTCTGCTTCTTTATGTCAAATGTGGTGGCAATCCATCAACAAGATCTCGGGATATGATGTGGAACACAGAAAAGTAAATCAATCATGCTCTTTCTAGAAACGCTTAAACTGAGAAGCTGAAGTTTTACTACAATATGGCCTGAAGGCAGAGGCAGTGTGTAAAGGAGTATTGTTCCATTCAGTAGATTATTCTCTGAGACCACAAAAGAAATTTTGACCTTCCCGGTTATTCCGGGTGTGACCTAATGTTACATAAAGGATTAAAACTAGTATCATTACACCTAGTGGACTTATAGAATGTGGTGACCTAAGGTGACATACAAAAAATCAACCACTCTGACCTGATGGTCCCTTTATAGCTCGGGTTCTAGTAGGCAATGGCTGTGGGACGTTTTTCTTTATCAAAACTGTACTTGGATAATTATAAGGTGCTCTAGGTATAAATTAAAGTTGTTTAATGGCTATCTTATATTAGGCCAGACAGTGTTAAGGCCACTCTGATAAGTATTCTAAGCCACTCGCAGGCTGAATACATAGTTTGGAGTTCATAGGGTCGTACTCTTAGTGGCTCTGGTATATTTACTGTTGATTTACTAACAAAAGTGCTAAGTGAATCAGCGGACGAAATAGGGAAAGCTAATACAATCAGCCCAACAAGTATTCAAAACGGACCCTGGAGCTCATGAAAAGACGAAAGGAGAAAAAAAAAACAAAGAGCAAATTTAAATATGATTATCAACAAGAGACAGAGAGAGGAAAAAAGAAAGAAACATGGGTCAGATCAGGAAACCAACAAAAACAAAACGTCTTAACGGGTCCACTGTAAAATGGCACTAGGAAAGCAACAACTTATTTCACTGAAAGACAATGACAAAAACGATAAAGTAATTAATGGAGAGATAGGATAATGAAGAGAGTTGAAAAATTTTATAAAGAACTGTATGTTTCAAAAACAAAAGTACCAATAGCTAACTTTTCAGTTGACATAAGTGAAATACCTCAGGTAACACCAGCCGAAGTAAACATTTTTCTTAAAACTATGAAAAGAGGGTAGGTCCCAGGAGGAGGTGAAATAATAGCAGATTTACTGTCGGATGCAGGAGAAGTACGAAACAGGCTCGCCCACTTATTTTCTCAGTACATCAAGAAGAAAAAAAAAAACCTCAACATGATGTAATGCAATAGTTATTATGCTCTACAAAAAAAGCGACTGTAGAGATCTTAGTAACTATCGACCCATTGTCGTATTACCAGTTATTTATAGACTCTTAACTAAAGTCCTTAAGAACTGAATAACAACAAACCTGGAGGAAAACCAGTCTCGTGAACAGGCAGTATTTCGATGCGGTGTTCGACAAATAGTCATCTACACACACGAATAAACTACTTGAGAAAACTACAGCATATAATAAACTTTGCTTACATTTTGTTGATTACGAAAATGCTTTCGACTCAGTGGAGCACGTAGCAAATATAAGTTCATTGCAGGAACAAGGAGTTAAGGAGAACAATGTAAAACTGGTCGGAAACATATATAAAGAGGGAACTGCTAAAGTTTAACAAACATAAAGACTCGGAAAAAATTAAGATTGAGAAGGGCGTGCGTCAGGGAGATACAGTTTCACCAAAATTAATTATGGCATGCCTAGAAAGCATTTTCAGAAAGCTAGACTGGCAGAACAAAGGAGTAAACATTGATGGAGGAAACCTAAACCATTTAAGAGTTGCAGGTGCCATTATCCTAATCTCAGAAACAGCAGAGACATTGTAAGAAATGGTAAATGACCTACTGTATATAGAAATAGTTTCAACGTAAAACTAGAGTTGAACCGGAGTAAAACTAAACCAATGTTTAATCTAGTTCCACCAAACAGCATCACCAGAATAAGTGAAGAAGCTCTTGGAGAAGTCGAGGAGTACAATTACGAAAGACCATGATAACGCAAAAAAAAAAAAAAAAAAAAAAGGAGGGACATAATACAGTTGGATGTAAAACTTTCGGTAAACACAGAGACATCTTGAAAATAGCTTGCCGTTTTGCATGAAACTAATAGTATATAACGAATGTATAATCCCAGCTGTGACGTACGGTTGTGAGACCTAGTAGAAACTGACAAAATTGATGAAAAATCAACTAATCCGTTCTTAAAGAGCAATGGAAAGGTCAGTGTTAGGAATATCTTGAGAGACTGGAGAAAATCAGCCTGTGTGAGAGAGCAGACTAAAGTCAAAGACATTATAGAAGTTATAAAATAACAGAAATCGATGTGGGCAGGTCATGTACCAAAAATAAACGGCTAACCGATGGAGGAAGAGGCTGACTAACAGGACTCAAGAGTTTGTTAGAGTAGCAGAAAAAGGGCGTAAGGAGGTAGAGATATGAGATAGAGAAGTTTGTATGGAAAACGAGGCAGAGATTGACTCAGTCAAGGAATTCGTGGAAATACGTGGGGAAGGCTTCTGTTCAGCAGTGGACTTGCAATGGCTGATTATGATGATTATGACGATGATAAAGCGTCGTAGTCTTAGTGGCTCTGGAGATATCGTTCACTTACTGTAATTCTTAACAGTTTATTTTGTACCTAAACCTTAGCATCCTTTGGCATGTTATTGATATAAACTAGGTCGACGGTAAAATTATATATTTCGAATAACAAGCAAGGTGTTGCGAAGTGTTATGAAGCTTTATGTGCCACCAAGAACTTTGCTCAAAGAACGATTTTAAGAATGTGCCATCGGACTGAAAAAATAAGCTGGTATTGGACTTTAGGCCATACAAGTAACCAGAGAGAGAGAGAGAGAGAGAGAGAGAGGCTGCATGGTATTTCAGAAATTAATCAAAAGTTGTTATTGTTGTTGTGCTACCCCAAACCTGTTTGATCGAGCAGACCCATCAGCCTCAGGCAAACAGCTGCCCCCGCAGGACCCTCCCGTGCAGCGAACTGATGCTCCCATGTGGCTGACAGCGTCTCGCCACAGTGAGGCGTGGGGATTAGTGTGGTAGTTCGCTTCCTGGGTGAGCGCCTCATTTACGTCTCTGCACCCAGTTCACGGGAGCACCATAATAGACTCATGTCACCCAATTATTTGGCTATACGTTAACCATTAAGAGTTATAAATGGTTTCCTGAGTTACAGGAAACTTTAGGCTTGCCACTCAGTGTAAAACCACCTGCAGTGGAATGAATAATAATAAACAGTGATAGAAAGGATGGGAGAATTAGTAAGAGACGAGGACAAAGAAAAACAATGACTGACGTGAAGGAAGAAGTATTCAGCACTACAATAACGTTAGTAGATGATTGGCGCCCCCCACCTACCGTCATATATCTAGTAATTTACAGTTACATCACAGGTTTAATGCAATACGTGTATAAGAAAAATTCTTTTTTTTTTTTTTTTTAAGAATATTAAGATCTGTATTAAAGATTTATATGAGGCATCGTAGCATCTCTTCCTGAAAGATACTTTTCTTCATATTTCGCATTAAATTTCCTTTGCATATTGTTATATCGTTTTCTTATAGGTGCAGTTTGCATCAGTATCATATAAGAGGATAAAAAAGTGCTGGGCGCGGAATTAGTCGATAGGGAAGAGGTGACATGACACTTTCAAAGCCGCGTGCAATGTGAACCTAACAGTCGTATGCTTAGACGAAAATGTGGAGAGTATGAGTCGCCCTCCATGCTAACTGATATGCTTAAGCAAACTGTGCAATCCACATTGGAATGCAACACCTGTCCGATCTATGAATGCCAAAACTGTTGGGGGAAAATGTGAAGGGCAAGATGATTCACATTTTAGAGTCAAGTAATGTAATGAAATACTTTAAACCAATGTGCTTGTATCGTCACACCTACCAATCTCACCCCTTACCTGACTTGTGACTGAGCATACAGACAAACTGTGGAATCACTTGTGGTAAGCGCCGATGAATCAAATATGGAGTGCCACAATTTTTGTCTAATCATACGACCATAAGCGTGATGTGCTTTTTCCTCATTATCGAGGTGTGTGATTATTACATTCTAACCGGGTTTGAAGGTTTTCTAACACCTCTTCCTTAGCGACTTATTTTACACATTACTGTATGTCTCTGTGTTCACCTGTATGTTTTTGATGTCGATACTAAAGTGATATAAGTTATAAACAATGATAGGGTGTTAAATAGTAAAACATGTAATTCATCACTGAAGGAAAGGTGCTACGACGTATCCTGTACAATATAAAATACTGTTTGAGTTGTCTCTTGATGCAGCACAGCATCCGGTATTCTCGTCAGTTCGGGAAACTTTGTGGGACCTTTTCCTTGGCCTTGTATTTTTGCACACGGTATATTATTGTTGTAGTCTATGGAAATGGTACAAACTGCAGTTTATCGACATATAAATATAAATGGTGTACAAGTACAGTATTAGTGACAGTAATGCCCTAAGTAAACCACTAATAAAAATTGTGCTAGAGAGCTCCTAAAGCCGACGAGATGACCCAATACATAACTTCATTGCAACTGCCACCCTGCGACTACGACTGCTCTGTTACTGTGAAAGGAAGAAAGGTGTGGGGCAGGTTGAGAAGAGGATGGGTAATTGCCCACTTGCCAGATTAGGGCTACAAGGAAGATGAAAATATACAGTATACAATGACAATTTTCGCAGAATCAGCATAAATTGGATTTAAAATAGATATACGAGTATATAGTTTGAAAATTCTGTTCACGTGATAGCAAGTACTTGATGAACAATATTATGCTTCTATTTAGCTGTTAATAAGTAAAAATAACGAGCAGTTGTTGAAACACTATTAAAAGATGGACGATATTTTTTTGCAGCAAAATCCAAGGATAAGATTCAGCAAGTACATGAGATACTGTAATGTGAAAGCTATTCACAGACAGTATTATTGTCTTTAATGCGGTATGTATTAATATGCTGAAAAGAATCATTGTCGATATTTTTAAATCCTTTGTAGCAAAAACTTTGCAAGTGGCCTCTCTCTCTCTCTCTCTCTCTCTCTCTCTGTATGTGTGTGTGTGTGTGTGTGTGTGTGTGTGTGTGTGTGTGTGTGTGTGTGTGTGTGTGTTCACAGATCTATTCAACCCGAATACGCCATTCAGAGTTCATCCTTGCTGCTCCAAATTTATTCATTCATTATTGTTTACTGACAAGGTTAAGTTTAGCCTTCAGTTACCGTTTTTGCAGAAAGTGTGCTTCATAACCTGAATAAAATCATTTGAAAATAGTAAAAATAAAATAGCGTGCATCATCTGACTGAAGGATTGAAAAATTATACGTGTCATCCGGATCAAATGTATCCTCAGAAGTGTCAAAAAGTACCTAGGTATGAAATGTATTACCCACCAAATAATGCATTTAGCTGATTTGAGTGAGTGGATGTGTAATGTGACTTGAATGATAACACCCCACGCTGCTTGGATTCACTCTCAGCTTAATAACATACTTTAATCATATTATAATACCAGTAAGCCAAGTCAGTATGATCATCCTAATGTGCTTGAGTCATCTCAATAGAGTGTCTAATGTAATGCCAGCTGCAATAAAATACGATAGAAGAAGCGACCACGAGAGGCGTTATATATGTTGCAGCGACTATATAATGTGATTTGCATAATTGCTCACGGTAGTATATATGTACTGAGACCTGCATAATGTTTACCTGACCTGTAGTAACCTGCGAAGTACTGTATTTCCATAACCTGTGACTTGCATGACTTTAATGACCTGTATTAACCTACAACCTGTATAATGTTGACCTGTAAAGATATAAGTGACCTGCACTGAGCTGTTACTTATGTATAACCATGTGGCTTGTACCATCGTCCAAACAAGAGATGACTCGCTTTCTTTAAGTTTCGGACAAAACTCTGGCAACCTTTCTTTAATGTTTTCCAGAACTTACTCCAAACTTAGTTTATTGTGTCGAAGAATAAAAGATATATGATCTTGTGAAAATATAATTTAAAGTTCGTCTTCAGTACTTTAGATTAATAACAATAATTAAAAAGTAAGCGATACTTGGCACCCAAGAGGCCTGTCCCCCGGCGAGGCACTGCCGGCGAGTCGGCGACCTCCAAAGAATCACGTCAGTCTTGATCATGCAGGAGGAGAGGTGCCAATCTCTGTCCTTCATTGTCAGGCTCCTCCGTCCCCCCCCATCTCTTTCTTTTTCACTACGTCTTTACTTCTCTTCATTGTCACCCTTGCTTTTGACCACCACCCTTTCCATCTTCTTTCATGAGACTGCCTCATTGAATCTCTTACGTTAATATTTCATCAGCAGAAATGACTACCCTTTTACTTGGTCTAAAAGTGCCATATCTCCATCTTGACTGCCGAGTTGTAAAAATAAATAAATACTAAATTATGATACTAGTCAGAATGAAGTGCCATGGAAAAAACTGTGGAGCCGCAGTATTTTTTTGCCTCCACTGGACTACGTGAGATAAGCTGAAGGACGATAATCTGGGACAGGTTAAGGTAAAAAAGTAGTCATTTCCAAGTAATTTCACGTTTTCACTAAATTCAGTGGACAGCCTTCTTTGTTGCCCTTTATTACTCCACTGTTTGCTTACAGCGCTCACGGTTTTACACTTACTGCTTTGTTTTCCTGCCAGTACTTCCCTCATAGAGATTTGTGCATAAGAATATACTTCTAGATGTTTATATTCGTGATATGATGACACCCGTGATTTGGACATTAATTTTAACTAAATATTTCATTTTATGCTACATTTTCCCTCAGTGTTGATTTAGGATGTAAAACAAACATTACGAGAGATTTTCCAAATTTTAATCCTATAACCGTTGCGTGATAGGCTGTGCGTTTTATATTCTTTCTTTCGGCCAGGACCTCAACTTTGGTATATTGTGGTTTCCTTTCACATAATGAGAGATATTCACATTAACAACATGTAGTGATTTTTGTTTAAGTAATTACTGTTCTTCCGGTGTGCACTAGAGGAAATATAACTCGGCCGTGGCAGTTGCTAGATGCCACTTTCTGAGGGATAGGTAATGGAGATCGGGTCATCACTTATTTGGGCGTTTGTACACAGTGGTCCACTTACGAATATTACGCATCACATTTCTCGTGTGTTGCCGGACAGCTCAGTCAGCATTGCCGGTGACTACCCTACACAATTGTGGTACAGTAGGTGGTGGTGGTCACCATCATCCACTCACTTGAAGCAATGCTACCCACTTCTTCCTTAGTTGAGTAAACACTCTTGTTATAAGCCTTATAGCTTCCTATAACCCAAGAAACCACTTTCAACGTAGGGTGGTAACCATATAACCTCATAATTGTGCAATGTAGAACCTATGATGGTGCTCCTGTTACCTAGGCGATAAGCAATTGCAGCATCCATCCAAAACCAAACCTCCACACACTGTGGCGAGGCGCTGTCCAAAACAAGAGGACATCAATTCTCTGTACCGGCCAGCACTGCAGGAGCGATTGCTTGCCAGGGGTTGATGGGTCTTGCTTTACCAGACACAACCGATTTAGGCTACAACAACAACAACAACTACTACTACTACTACTACTACTACTCTACTACTACTACTATTACTACTACTACTGCTGCTGCTGCTGCTGGTGTCCTGTACAATTTTCTACTTCCCATAAGCATTTTCATTATTATACTATCTGTCACGTTCATCAGTTGCCCAATTAATTGGTATGGTAATGAAACAGCCAAAATGTCCTCTCCTCGCACCACACATATATGGATTTGTGAACTTTATATTAACCTCTAACCTGTATACTAACCTGTGATCTGTGCATTAACCTGTGACCTGTCTTATATCTTGAATTGACCCCATACAAGTATAATATTCACTCTTGATCAGTATACAGGGTACTGGAGAAGACCCCTTTGTATGGTGGCACTGAGCTTCCTCTACCAGCAGTGTATTTCAGACCCCAGCACACAGATGTTTCTCTAAGCCAGGCTGGGAAAGAGGCAGAGCAGGGATAGGGGAGGTGGTAGTACAGCGGGACGGCTCCACGTGAAAATGATTTAACAGACGGGGAAAGTATTAATGAACAGTTAACAAAACCTTACCGGTAGAGAAGACAATATTCAGTGTTTTGACGTGAGAAATATGGCTAAGACAATTATAAGCGTTAGTTATTAGGAGAGAGAGAGAGAGAGAGAGAGAGAGAGAGAGAGAGAGAGAGAGAGAGAGAGAGAGACTTACTAGGTCAGTGGTTCTTAACCTTTACTGAGTCACGGACCCTTAAGAATCTGGTGAAAGTTATGGACCCCTTCCCTAGAAAAATTCACATTAGCACAAAAACATTTTGCATACAATGAATGTATCTTGTTTTATTGAAAACTACCTCACGCAGTGTATGACATACACAAAGTATAAAACAATCTTTACAAAGGATTATGTTTCTCATTCTTTTTCTAGCAAAATCTAATTGCCACTCAGTTAAAAAGTGATATACATCCAACTTGTGCAAAATAAACAAAACAAAACTGTAATTCTGCTCAAAAGTTCATTTCAATGAGAGGGGTGTTGTTGTTTGGCATGAATAAGATGAAATTGTGGAGTGGCCTTTGACAAGGTAACACGCATGCTCTCTTTGACATCCACTTGATTTCGACTTTTCGCTTTGATGGAAACAAACGCTCAAAATTCTGACTCATAAAGGTATGTAGTAGCAAATGGAATCAGAGCACCCGTAGTTCGCTTTGCCAGACGAGGGTAGGCTTGTGTCAACGAACACCAGAATTCTTCAAGACTTCATTTTTTTTTATTTTTTTTTTTTGGGGGGGTCAGCTGATGCTGCCAAATGGCATCACACAATATCGCTAAATTGTTCTCAGTTGTTCTGACCTTCACGGACCCCTTGAAGCCCATCCATGGACCCCAGGTTAAGAACCCCTGTACTAGGTAGTTTGACAGTTGGTGCTAGGATATGGGTGGAGGAACGGTACGAAAAGATGACACAGTGAGTGTGAGAAAAGGAAAAAAAAAATCATGTATACACAGTGAATAAATCAGTTAATGGTTGTTAATATATGGATACTTGTGATCAGATGTGGCCAGCAGAAAGTGACAGTAGTCTTTTGCATTAACCTATATAGATATCAAGCATCCGACTGCTGGATTTCGTGAATTAGTTACCTTATTGTAGTTGTTTACATGACTTACTGTATGGAAAGAGTTTAATTGTTGTGGGATTATGATCAGTTACACTAAATCCACTTTGATACATGCACCTCGTTATCTTTCATTTGCTGTAATGTGGTATGTAACTTATTAATATGTTTGATATCTACACCAGTGGCATTTTGTAGTTTAGCATTCATTCAGTAATAATGTAAGTAATTTTAGGCCCTGATTACGTAGATGACTAGTTACGATCAGGATATGAGAAATTTTAATCTTTTCTTGTCCCATTCTTTATTCTCTTGAAGTTTATAACATGGGTGTTATAAAAACACATGTGACAGCAGCAGTTTATTATAAAAGTAGGTATTAATAAGGAAAAGAAATTGTGTGTAAAAGTATACTATATTATTATGTACAGGCTTAGTAAGATGTCCACCCTCTTGGAGCATCAATGGCATCATTTACCCTCTTTCTCATGGATTTTACAAGGTTGGATAAAGTATCTGGGTGGCGGTGGATGCTGCCCCACACTCAATCGGGGTTTATTTCGCATCCCTTTGGAGGCCAGTCCAGGAAATTGATCTCAAATGTGCTTGGCTTCACACTGTCGCACACTGACTCATATGAACTGGACTTGTATCATGGACCACAGTGATTGTCTGAGGAGCAGGAATGGCCATCACTCGCACGGTGGGTAGCAGAACCTCCTGTAGTATACAGAAATACTCCTTACTAGGTCGACCTTCAATCTGCATCAACTCACCTCGTCCACCCCCACAGGGCTGTGGTTACACGACCACTGTGTGCATTCTGCACTATGTGCTGTTCTATATATTGAGTATTTTTAGGCCTCCATCACACCGTTGCCCCTACCTTCACAGATGAAAAACACTTATCTCCAAAGATCACGTTTTCCGCCAAATCATCACTTTCTGCTCTGTACTGAAGGGCAAACCCCAGCCGAGCCTCTTCATTTGCAGGTGACTGCTCTCTATGCACAGCTGGGACATAACAGGAAATGTCTGCTTCGTGCAGGTGTTGTCTTGCTTTTGACTCACTGCAGGTCAAATGGAGGTCACGCCTAATCTGTGCTGCTGGTGCTAGTGGGCATTGTCGTGCTGTCTCTACAACAGCCTCGTCCTGTTCTCGCGTTGTAACCCTTGGTCGTCCACTGTGAGGTCTTGTCCTTACTGACCCTTCCTGTTGCAATCGTGTGATCCACTTGTGAACGGTGAACATGTGTAGACCAGTTTCACGCGAAATTTCCTGTGCAGTCATACTAGCTTCCCACATTCCAATAATCTGTTCACGGTCTGCTATTACAGTGGGGGAATTCTGATGGTGCTCAGCCATGTTATCTGATATGGGGATGATATCGGTACGAGTATTAGGCTGGACCTAAACGATATGGATGCAGTTCTACTGTGACAATGTAATTACTGCAATAATGTATTACAAGCATTGCACGTAACATATTGAGGTATGAAATTATAAAAGGCAAATCACTGCAGATTATTTAATGACAAAATGTTATCATATTAGGTAATCAACAAATCTATGGCAAGAAAGTGACCACAACCTTACCGGATATCGTGACGATAGCAGACTGGAGAGCAAGACTTCATCCTCTAACAAATGATCTCGGTTTTAGTGAAGCTTGTGAAGTAGTGAACGACCTGGTTCAATAATAGGTCCCTCACTTGGGACAGTGGGTATGTGTAGTTTGTTACCACCTTCCAGAAGTGCTGCTGGTTCTCCAGGTGAAACCCTTGTTGATATAATATCTACCCCACGAAATATTATTCTAGTCGTCGGATACTGAATATCTATGAATATACAGGGTGTAACGGGACGTATGACGAAAACTTACACCAATGATCTGTCATACATTTTGAGTATATTTTGTTCTATAACATATACTCTCTGTGACCCCAGTTCAGTACCCAGCATTCGGCTGTTTAATTGTAAAGTTTCGTGACTGGCATGTGCCATTGGGTGAGAGCTTCGAAGGGCGACGGGAGACGAGTATTATTAGCTTATACTGTACTGTACATAAAAATCCCATATCCTATCAGTACAAACGAATTTTAAGAAGAACCTTTACGTAGTCTATTGATTCTTTAACATCGGCATGTATTAGTGCAATTCTTTTGCACAAATCGACTGTAAATTAAGGATTAAATTCAAACTTTATGACTTGAGGGAGAGCAGAGAGGGAGGGAGGGAGGAGAGGGGCTGGTGTGTTGTTGCCAGTTATGTAATCTTTAGTTTGTAGGATATTGCTACCAGCATTATCATAACACCCGCAGCTCATTCAATGGAAAAACTTTATTATAAAGGGAGATTAGCTTCACTTTAACTACCCCCCACATCCCGACGTTTTCTGGGCAGTGGTACGCCCCAGTCCCGACATTTTTGGACCTTTTTTTTTTTTTTTTGCTCAAACATCCGCTTTTGGTGAGAAACATCGAAAATTCATAGAGAAATCGCTCACCTGAGGTTTAAAATACTCGATCCAGGTAGGAGTACCTCCTTACCTTACAGGGTTTTCTATCAGGCTGGCTGCAAAGAAAACGAGTACTATTGGAGGATAACTATTCCACACCACTCATAAACAGTATTTATTTATTTATTTGGTACAAATTTGTATGTAGTACGAGAGTATATTGGTTTTCAAACGGTAATATAGGCATTATAAGCATTGTTTCACTCACTAACTCACCACCATTCCTGACCTTTTTTTGCCACATTACCTGATCATCATTTCTGACTGTTTCTTCCTCTAATGTTTGTCCTCCACATTGTCATCGATTGGGGAATCACTCTGCCCCTGAATTTCGTACCGTGGCATGACTTGGCTTTACTGGCCAGGTCACTGATAACAGGTGAATTGCTGAGAAAAGGACATGCAGGGAGGGGGAGGAGGCCATGCTCAGTAAGGCATTGTCCCTGCCTGGCATCTTGTAGAGGAAAGTGTCCCGTGTATACATGGCAAAAATCGCTCGTGAAAATTGAAAATTGTGCAAATTAAATTGAAAATTGTGCAAATTAGGGACCTTGCAATGTTGCCACGTTAATTTACCTCTCCGGGATATGACTGCACATCATGTGAGGACGTGAATTCACGTCTCCGGGATGGGGCGGGTTAAGTCAGGAAGAATATTATTTATGACAATTTTTCCGCTGCAAGTAAATGTGGCACGATTGGGTATCACCACCTGTATTCCTATCTGCAGCACTGGCATTACCATCGCAGAGTCCGTAAAAGTATACGACATCTGCATATTCTTCATTGCTGTACGTATGTGGCATGCTGTTTCATGAACAAGTGAAGCTGAACCCAGTGAACAGCTGAACACCGAGAACAGTATTTGAAGTGTGTGCCTCGCCTGCAAATTTTCCCATTCAAATGACAGTGGACGCAGGGTTCCCAAGTCCTTAAAATCAATCTCGCTAGTGTAGTCATGAAAACTTGCTAGAATGTCACTAGATAGTAAACACTGCAAAACATCGCTAGAAAATAAGATTAAATCTCTAGAATATCACTTAAAAATGGCAAAAATTTCCAAAATGTAGCTAGATATCATGTTGCCAGATTATAATTAGTGCTGCTAGATAGAAGCAAAAAATAGGTCTAGCTGCATAATCGTTACATTGGCAATCCTGTGCCACTGTTCTCACGTCAACATCATATGAAAGAAATGGTTCTACGAAAAATTGTTATGGATAATAATAGTACTCCTGACTTAAAGGGATGCTAGTCACACAGTACAATAATGTTTTTCCATTGAATGAGCTGTGGGTGTTATGATAATGCTGGTAGCAATATCCTACAAACTAAAGATTACATAACTGGCAACAACACACCAGCCCCTCTCCTCCCTCCCTGCTCTCTCGCAAGCCATAAAATTTGGATTTAATCCTTAATGTACAGTCGATTTGTGCAAAAGAATTGCAGGAATGCATGATGTTGTTAAAGAATCAATAGATTCCGTAAAGGTTCTTCTTAAAACTCGTTTGTACTGATAGGATATGGGATTTTTACGTACAGTACAGTAAAAGCTAATAATACTCGTCTCCCGTTGTCCTTCGAAGCTCTCACCCAATGGCACATGCCAGCCACGAAACTTTACAATTAAACAGCCGAATGCTGGGTACTGAACTGGGGTCACAGAGAGTATATGTTATGGAACAGAGTATACTCAAAAT
Organism: Coenobita brevimanus; assembly: GCF_032717465.1. Classification (NCBI taxonomy): domain Eukaryota; kingdom Metazoa; phylum Arthropoda; class Malacostraca; order Decapoda; family Coenobitidae; genus Coenobita; species Coenobita brevimanus. Next base: position 19,365,101 of record NC_136975.1, on the reverse strand, counting down.
TGCATGATAGATCATTGGTTTAAGTTTTTGTCATACGTCGCGTTACACCCTGTATAAGTTAAGAGAGACCACAGTTAGTTTCTGCTGGCCACATTTGATCACAAGTAACCATATATTTACAACCATTAACTGATTTATTCACTGCGTTTGCGATTTTAAATATTTTTTAATTTCCTCACAATTAATATTAGTATTATTATTTTTTTTACGTGGGTGAGAGCTAGGAGGGTTAGGTGTGGCAGGGAGGTTTTGAAAGTGAATGAGTTGGATAAAAGAGAGAAAAAGATAGAGTATCAGGAGAAATTGAAAGTTGAGTGGAACGCAGTGAAAGATCAGGTAAATGGCAGTGTGGAAGAGGAATGGCAATTGTTTAAGAGTGCTGTGGTGGGGCATGCAGAAGAGGTGTGTGGTGTGAGATGTATGGGTGATGGTGTAAGAAAAGAAAGTGAATGGTGGTGCGAGGAAGTATGGCCGTGGTTGAGAAGAGACGTGCATATGAAATGTGGCTGCAGGGGAAGGGTGAGATGTCTTACGAGGTGTATAAGGAAAAGAGGAATAGGGTGAGAAGGGCTGTGCGTCATGCTAAAGTGGCAGCAGATGAGAGGTGGGGTAGGCGACTGACAGAGAATTTTCAACAGAATAAGAAAATGTTTTGGAAGGAGGTGAAAAGGGTGCGAAAGGGAGAGTCTGGGAAGGAAGACCGAGTAAAAGCAGAGGATGGAAGGATGTTAATTGAGATGGATGCAGTAAGGAAGAGATGGGCAGAGTATTTTGAAAGATTGTTAAATGTAGAGGAGGAAAGGGTGGCTGAGATTGTGGCAGATGGAAGGGTGCAAGGAATAAACGTGTTGGGAGAGTTGAATGATTCTTTGATCACGAAGGAGGAAGTGGAGAAGGCAGTAAAGGAGATGAAAACAGGGAAAGCTGCAGGTATGGATGGGTGTGCTGTGGAATGCCTGAAGGGTGGTGGAGTGACTATTGTTGACTGGTTAGTAAGATTGTTGAATGTGTGCTTTGTGAAAGATATGGTGCCAATTGACTGGGCAAGTGTTTGTGTGGTCCCATTGTTTAAAGGCAAGGGTGACAAGTATGAATGTACTAGCTTTAGGGGTATAAGTCTGTTGAGTGTTGTAGGTAAGGTTTATGAGAGTTAGAGAGGGTACAGAGGGAGTGATTGGTGATGAGCAGTGTAGCTTTAGGAGAGGGAGGGGATGCGTGGATCAGGTGTTTGCTGTGAGACAAGTGTGTGAAAAGTATTTAGCAAAAGGCAAGGATGTGTTTGGGAATTCTTGGATTTAGAGAAAGCGTATGATAGAATTGATAGGGAGGCTTTGTGGATTGTTTTAAGATTGTATGGACTTGATGGTAGGTTACTAAAAAGGGTGAAAAGTTTTTATGTAAATAGTAGAGCGTGTGTAAGAGTGGGAAATGCTGTGAGTGATTGGTTTCCCGTGAGAGTGGGGCTGCGACAGGGATGTGTGATGTCGCCTTGGTTGTTTAATATTTACATGGATGGTGTTGTAAGGGAGGTGAATGCAAGAGTTTTAGGTGGAGGTCTGAGTCTGGTGAATGTTGATGGTGGAGAGTGGAATCTGAAGCAGCTGCTGTTTGCAGATGATACTGCACTGGTGGCTGATTAAGAGGAGATATTGAGACAGTTGGCAGAGGAGTTTGGAAGGGTGTGTGAAAGGAGGAAATTGAAAGTAAATGAGAATAAGAGTAAAGTGATGAAGTGTACGAGGTTGGTAGATGGTAGGGGGATGAATATAGTTTTGAATGGCGAGTTGCTTGAGGAGGTAGAGTGTTTTAAATATCTAGGGTCACATGTTGTTGTGGATGGAAGAATAGATGCAGAAGTGAAGTTTAGAATAAATGAAGTAGGAAAGGTGCTGGGAGGAATGAAAAAAGTGTTTAGATATCGTTCGCTTAGAATGGAGGTAAAGAGAAGCCTGTATGAGGGTGCTGTGGTACCAACTGCGCTTTATGGGGCTGAAACATGGAATGTGGGTGTAGCAGAGAGGAAAAGTTTGAATGTAATGGAGATGAGGTGTCTGAGGAGTATGTGTGGAGTGACGCGTATGGATCGAGTGCAAAATGACGAAGTGCGAAGGAGAACTGGAGTTGTTTGGGAGATGGCTGGTAGAGTTGAGGAGAGGGTGTTGCAATGGTTTGGGCATATGGAGAGAATGGACAATGAGCGATTGGTGAAAAAGATAACTAGATCTGATGTGAGAGGTGTAAGGCTGAGAGGAAGACCACGAATAGGATGGATGGACATTGTGAAGAGAGCGCTGGATGCGAGAGGGATGTCTGTTGAGCAAGGAAGAGTGGCTGTGCGTGACAGAAATAAATGGAGAGAAATTGTTAATAAGTGATGACGCAGCCCTGAGGGGATATTCTCCCACATTTGGTCTGATCAGCTAGTCAGGTCAGGTGCGGGTAAGGGGATGGGTCTGTTATGATGTGGCAGGGGTAAACCAGCTCTGCTGTCGGGCCCTGCTGCGGATGTCACTGATTGCACTGCGCAGTTGACCCTTGTGCGGTGTGGTGCGGAGAGGATCTGTCCGTTCTCCCCTTTGGGGCTAAGATGCGAATAAATGTGTTTGAATGGATGAGTAAATGGGGAGTGTGTCGTCCTGTCTCGGCTACCTCCCTTTCCTTGGGAGAAGCAGCATAGGTATATAGTATAGTATATAGTGTCCGACTCTGGGCAAAGGCTTTAGGGCCTATCCCCAAGTCCCAGTAGTCCTACTTGTGGCCCAGTAGTCTTCCTACATCTCCACATGTCACCATTTCGGCACTAACACCCACCATCCATATTGAATACATGCCTAGGGCTGTCTCATACAGGACTGGTGTACAGGTATTAGCGAGGGTACTTTTACGACATTTCGGCGGGTCATCTGGTAGATCAGAAAAGTCTGCTTTTTAAGAAATTCAAATCCTCAAACTGTTCCTTGCCCTAGCCAGAATTCGAATTTGAGTCCATTAGGACTGCAGGTCGCCTTTCTACTGATTCTGCCACCGTCTCCCCCAGTTGCTGTGTTTTCTCTCCTACTTTTCCTCCACCGATAATCTTAGCACCAATTGTCAAACTAAAAAGTAAGACTCTCTCTCTCTCTCTCTCTCTCTCTCTCTCTCTCTCTCTCAGTAACTAACGCATATTATTGTCTTAGGCATATTTCTCACCTCAAAACACTACATATTGTATTCCCTATCTGTATGGTTCTGTTAGCTGTTTATTAATACTTTCCCCGACTGTATATCATTTTCACGTGAAGGCGTCCCTCTCCACTACCCCCCCCTCCTCCCTGCTTTCGCTCTACCGGCCTGGCGAGGAGAGAGATCTGTGTGCTGGGTCTGAAACACACTGCTGGTAGAGGACTGCCGTTGACCTTCAGCTCTCGATAGTAGCCTACAGTACCCGGAAAGGTGGTTGGGGCAATGCAGCTTAGCTCCAGCTTACAATCCACCGGGTTCACATTTAGATACGCCTGAGTGACAGTAAAGTAATATGTATATTAACCAGTTTTTTCCCTGCTGTTTCCAGATGAGCGAAAGGCAGCCATGCAGCAGCTGAACACCGCCTGCCCTACACCGTCACCCTGCTGGGGAGTACTGGGGGGCCTCTTGCTGGTTGCCTGTGCTGTTTCTCGAGGCCCCTTCAGCTGCCCTTACTCCACAATATCTTCAGTATGTTGAGGGTTCACCTGTGGAACTTGTCGCTGTCAAGTAATGCTACATATTTTTGTACAATAAACATTTTCTAGTATGGACCGTTTTATTGACAATATTAATGTTGATTTTTCACGATAAATTAAGCTTCTTTCAGTCTGTACACTTCGCCATAAATCATCAATATCGTCACATTCCTGACCTCATATGCTGGACAAACATTAAAGATGGAATGAGGCGGAACCCAGGCACAAAGAAAGTGAAAGCATGAAGTAAGAACAATCAAGCTCACTATTATCAGCCCTACAATCCCTCACGCATCATGTATGGCACTTAACTCTTGTCTTCATCTCATCAGCAAAATCTCTCGAAGACTTGTTGTTAAAATATTTGTTATTACTCTTGTAATTATAGGACCATTATTGCATTAGGTACAGAAACTCACAGTCTCAGACAAGTGTCATATTCAAAGGAACTAGAGAGATCATTGCAACATTTCTTCAGTGATTTATTTTGCTTAGTACATCTCAGTATCGTCTCGAATATTACTGATGCAAACTACTGTACTGTATGTTGATACTAAAGTAGTATAAATAACATAGGCAATAGGACAAAAGAATGTTAAGACTGTATGACATGTTTAACAAATTGCTAAGGAAGAAGTGCAACGAAGTGTCCCATGGATCTTATAACACACCTCAAGAACTAAAAAATGTGCCCCATTCGATTCACTAATAATATATCAACAAACCAAGGAAGACGGTACAGAGGTAAATGATGCCACAAATCATAATGATGATGATATCAGTGAAGTAAGAGATGGTAATAATGATGCTAAAATAAAGAGTAGGGTCAACATTTACTTATGAATTAATTAATTATTATTTTATTTATTTATTTTTTTTTTTTTTTGGGGGGGAGTGAGGGGAGAGGGAGGGCGATGGGTCCACCATCTTCCCCCACTGAAACTCTTCAGCCAGAAACGACTTAAGGCACATGTACTGTATGTAGGGCCTGTATTCTAGTTCGTATGACAGACTTCACAGTTCCTCTTCCTTCCGTTTTTTATGTATTTTATAATACATAATGATGACACAAACTGCATCCATAACATACAAAAGGATATATAGCTAAGGTTGATGTGCAAAGTAAATCACAGAAAGAGGCGTTACAAATTCTGCAAATCCACACAGAAATGCGGCCGTAGGAGCTGGGTCTCTTTCTAGCTGGTTATGGGCATTTCGCAACACCTCTTCCATAGCGATTTATTTAGTACATTTCACTCCAATATCCTCTTAAAAGTAACTGCTGAAGACTACATGGATATTAAAATGATACAAATAACATAAAAGAAAACGTTAAGGTGTGGACATCTTCCACTTCTTGCGATGCGGTCGAAACCATTCCGCCATTATTCCATCATGCTCAGTACTCTTACTACCTTTCATAGTTTTTCTACTGTACATTTGCTTCTTTGAATCACTGTCTGCATAGAATTTCAGTTCTTTCCCCTTTAAGAAGTTAACGATGCAATATCATGTGTCACACAACTTCCACATCAGAACACGACAGTCTAGCTTTTATTGCTGTTGTTTTTAGCATAACAAAAAAATGTATTGATACAATAAATCCTCTCAAACAGCTATTAATACACCACTGACCAGACAGGTGTGTGAAAATGTACACTCATGATCACTAATCTCTGACCAGAGAGTCAGCCAAAGTCGTGGCCAGGCGTAGAATACACAGTCAGACACACTCCACCATCGTTTCAGAAAGGTTTAGTGCTTCAATGAACAATTTTCTAAGCATCACTGAAGCACTTTTGTTTCATATACTATATTACTTTCTCAAGTAATATAAGCATGGTAAGAAATAGACAAATATGATTATAGTTGTTAGTTTTAGCCTGTAATGACTGCATGATATTTGAATTTCATACACTGTTTTATTAATCTGTTTATTATTTCACTGACCTATTTCTTGAGGCGAGCCTTTAACCGAGCTGTTGGTAGGTTATAGCAGAGAAATATCACGATTGCCACAGCAGCTGGCATTCACACGACATATTCTAAGTAAGAATGCTTTATAATACTTATATCATTGACAAAGAATTTACTTTTGCTACTACTTTGAACTGAATGTTTTTCTCTAGTGATAACAGGCTCCGTTGCTCATAGATATAAATAAGCCTGGATGCCGCATGACACTACTTTAGATGCGTCTGCGCTGCCGCCATCTTGGAACGGTCGAGGGAGAGGATGTCGTGTTCCTGACGATGACCAAAGCTGACCACTGTTTACCTAGAAATGCAACAGCACTGTGCTGCTTTTGGGTGTAGAAAGCGTCGGAATATATCTATGGTGACACCGATAGCACGAGCGGTTCAACTGTCTGGTTATGCAAGCTTCCCTCAGCTGCTTCCCTATCCCCCGAAAGGAGGATGGTGGTTGCAGAAGGGAAATTTAAACTTGCAGTCCACCGAGTTCATGTTTCAGATGAACCAGGAACCACAACCATTACCACCACAACAACAGCCACCACCATAACAACCACCACCACAACCACCACCTCAACCACCAGCACCAGCACCACAACAACAACTACTACCACCAGCACCACATCCACCACCACAACCACCACCACCACCACAACAGCAACAACATCTACATCCACCACCATAACAACAATCACCACCACAACAACAATCATCACCACAACAACAACCCCCACCATCACAAAAACAACAACACCATCACAACAACAACCACCACCATCACAACCACCACCACAACAACAACAATAACCACAAAAACCACCACCACCACAACAACCACCATCACTACAACAATCACCACCACAAGAACAACCACCACCACAACAACATCAACGACAACAACCACCACCACAACAACAACGACAACAACCACCACCACAACAACAACGACAACAACCACCACCACAACAACAACGACAACAACCACCACCACAACAACAACGACAACAACCACCACCACAACAACAACGACAACAACCACCATCACCACTACAACCATCACTACAACCACCACCACAACAACAACAGCAGCAACAACTATAATCACCATCGCAACAATGACCACCACAACCACCAACACCACAACTACAACATCCACCGCCACCACCACCACAACAGCAACAACAACCACAATCACCACCACAACAACCACCATTATAATCATCACAACAACCACCACCACCACCAACACAATAACCACCACCACCACCACAACAACAAAAACCACCATCACCACCAACACAACAACAACAACAAAAACCACCATCACCACCACTACCACAACCACCACCACCACAGCAACAACCACCACGACCACTACAATAACCACCATCACCACCACCACAACAATATCCACCATCACCACCTCCACCACAACAACATTCATTTTCACAGTCTGAATTCGCTCTAAAAAAAGCCCCACAATTACATGCTTGACCGCTCCAACATGGCGGCCGCACAGACGCATAGCCGCTGTACTGAAGAATGGGCGATGCGGCATCTAGTCTTATTTATATCTATGCCGTTGCCATCCAGCGGGCATTGTTGCCCTGTTCCTACACGACGTCTTAGCTGCATGCCCCCTCTGGTCAAAATGTGTGCCAGTTAATGCCATTAATTCATAAATAATTATTACGGTGTATATGATGCCAATACCCAAATATAGTGGCACATATTTTTTTACTTCTTGGAAACTGCTAAACTGCATACTGATTGAAGAAATGTCGGCCCCTGTCAATAAACACAGATTATTATATTGTGGAGGAGAAACCATAAGCATATTGTAATATCAATGATATAAAGAGTAGTACGCTTCAGATCACCTGGTTACAGTTCTTTGCCCCGCCCACCAGTGCGGAGACTGTGTTCGAATGCGTGGCTCGTGTGTGGTCATTACACTGGCCGCTACGCGTCCCTGGTCAGAGATTAGTAATCATGAGTGTACGAGTACATGGAGATATGGGCAGCCAGTGTGGTAGGTCACTGGGTAGCTATGTATCGGTTTCTATCGCACAGCGTGCCCCGTGGCGACCATCCCTGAAACGAAAATACATTGCATGCGCTTCAGATTCATGTATGTCTCGGTAGTCACATTTGGTGGAAATAACCTTTTGACTGGAATGTGGTAGCAATTAAGAATAAACTGAGGGCGTTTTTAGTACTGAAGGGTAAGCCTAACTAAACGATCGAGAAATTTGAGGTGAAGTCTCGTATTCACAAGTGCGGAAATTGGTGGTTAGAAATGTGTAATTGTGAGAATTTCGTATATGCAGACAAAATATATTGATGACAGTGCTGGCTCACAAAGTTAGTTCGGAAAATTATGAGAGAAAGGATTGTCTTGTTAATCGAGAGTAGCAGAATCGGTATAAACTTTGCTTATCCAGTCCCTGTTCTCTTTTTAAAGGTTATTATTCGGGCATTAGCAGAAAAGTAAGTGTAAACTTGTGGTCCCCGAACCAATTAACATTTACTCCCATTTATTGCTTTATTTTCTTATGGATTAGTTTCACCATTGCAATAGATTGGCGTACCAATTAAATACGATCAAGGAAGTTTGACTATTGGAGAAGACTAGTGATTATGCTGGGTAATACGACTGACGCTTGTGGAGAAGACTAGTGATTATGCTGGGTAATACGACTGACGCTTGTACCTTTTTTTTTTTTAGAAACCATAGCTAGGGTTAAATGTAAATAAAATAAGAATTAGACAAACTACATGGATCATCACCATGACATGCAGTGGATACAATCCAAGTAATCATGCACTATGTATCTATCTATCTATATACCTAGGCTGCTTCCCTCAAGGAAAGGGAGGTAGCCGAGAGAGGACGACACACTCCTCATTTACTCATCCATTCAAACACATTCATTTGCATCTTAGCCCCAAAGGGAAGAACGGACAGATCCTCACCGCACCACACCACACAAGGGTCAACTGCGCAATGCAATCAGTGACATCTGCAGCAGGGCCCGACAGCAGAACTGGTTTACCCCTGCCACATCATAACAGACCCATCCCCTTACCCGCACCTGACCTGACTAGCTGATCAGACCAAATGCGGGAGAATATCCCCTCAGAGCTGCGTCATCACTTATTCATTCACAATTTCTCTCCATTTATTTCTGTCATGCACAGCCACTCTTCCTTGCTCAACAGACATCCCTCTCGTATCCAACGCTCTCTTCACACTGTCCATCCATCCTATTCGTGGTCTTCCTCTCAGCCTTACACCTCTCACATCAGCTCTAGTTATCTTTTTCACGCTCATTATCCATTCTCTCCAACAACCTCTGCTCAACTCTACCAGCCATCTCCCGAACAACTCCAGTTCTCCTTCGCACTTCATCATTTCGCACCCGATCCATACGCGTCACTCTACACATACTCCTCAGACACCTCATCTCCATTACATTCAAACTTTTCCTCTCTGCTACACCCATAGTCCATGTTTCAGCCCCATATAACGCAGTCGGTACCACAACACCCTCATACAGGCTTCTCTTTACATCCATTCTAAGCGAACGACATTTAAACACTTTTTTCGTTCCTCCCAGCACCTTTCCTACTTCATTTATTCTAAACTTCACTTCTGCATCTATTCTTCCATCCACAGCAACATGTGACCTTAGATATATAAAACAATCTACCTCCTCAAGCAACTCACCATTCAAAACTATATTCATCCCCCTACCATCTATCAACCTCGTACACTTCATCACTTTACTCTTATTCTCATTTACTTTCAATTTCCTCCTTTCACACACCCTTCCAAACTCCTCTACCAACTGTCTCAATCTCTCCTCTGAATCAGTCACCAGTGCAGTATCATCTGCAAACAGCAGCTGCTTCAGATTCCACTCTCCGCCATCAACATTCACCAGACTCAGACCTCCACCTAAAACTCTTGCATTCACCTCCCTTACAACACCATCAATGTAAATATTAAACAACCAAGGCGACATCACACATCCCTGTCGCAGCCCCACTCTCACGGGCAACCAATCACTCACATCATTTCCCACTCTTACACATGCTCTACTATTTACATAAAAACTTTTCACCCCTTTTTGTAACCTACCATCAAGTCCATACAATCTTAAAACAGTCCACAAAGCCTCCCTATCAATTCTATCATACGCTTTCTCTAAATCCATAAATGCCCAAAACACATCCTTGCCTTTCGCTAAATACTTTTCACACACTTGTCTCACAGCAAACACCTGATCAACGCATCCCCTCCCTCTCCTAAAGCCACACTGCTCATCACCAATCACTCCCTCTGTACCCTCTCTAACTCTCATAATTAACACTCTGCCATACACCTTACCTACAACACTCAACAGACTTATACCCCTAAAGCTAGTACATTCATACTTATCACCCTTGCCTTTATACAACGGGACCACACAAGCACTTGCCCAGTCAATTGGCACCATACCTTTCTCAAAGCACACATTCAACAATCTTACTAACCAGTCAACAATAGTCACTCCACCACCCTTCAGGCATTCCACAGCACACCCATCCATACCTGCAGCTTTCCCTGTTTTCATCTCCTTTACTGCCTTCTCCACTTCCTCCTTCGTGATCAAAGAATCATTCAACTCTCTCAACACATTTATTCCTTGCACCCTTCCATCCACCAATTTCTCAGCCCTCCTTTCCTCCTCTACATTTAACAATCTTTCAAAATACTCTGCCAATCTCTTCCTTACTGCATCCATTTCAGTTAACATCCTTCCATCCTCTGATTTTACTTGTTCTTCCTTCCCAGACTCTCCCTTTCGCACCCTTTTCACCTCCTTCCAAAACATTTTCTTATTCTGTTGAAAATTCTCTGTCAGCCGCCTACCCCACCTCTCATCTGCTGCCACTTTAGCATCACGCACAGCCCTTCTCGCTCTATTCCTCTTTTCCTTATACCTTTCATATGACATCTCATCCTTCCTCTGCAGCCACACTTCATATGCACGTCTCTTCTCAGCCACAGCCATACTTACTTCCTCGCACCACCATTCACTTCCTTTTCTTACACCACCACCCACACGTCTCACACCACACACCTCTTCTGCATGCCCCACCACAGCACTCTTAAACAACTGCCATTCCTCCTCCACGCTGCCATTTTCCCAATCTTTTACTGCGTTCCACTCATCTTTCAAATTCTCCTGATACTCTATCTTTTTCTCTCTCTTATCCAACTCACTCACTTTCAAAACCTCCCTGGCACACCTAACCCTCCTAACTCTCACCCATCTCTTACCTACTCTTAACTTTCCCTCCACCAGGTAGTGGTCAGACATACCTCCACCTTCCCCACTGAGAACTCTCACATCCAACAATCTTCCTATTACATTCCTAGACACAACCACATAGTCCATCAAAGCTCTATCAACAACCCTTCCACCCTACTGTCTCACCCATGTATACTTATAAATATCTTTCTTCTCAAACAGCGTATTCCCAATCACCATCTCTCGCTCAACACACATCGCTATCATTTGTTCCCCATTTTCATTTCTTGCAGGCACACCATGCATACCAACTACGCCTTCAACTGCTACATTTCCCACGCTAGCATTCAGATCTCCCATCGTTACCACATTCACATTCGCTCCAAAACTCTGCAGACACTCATCAACATCATTCCAGAAAGACTCCCTCTCTTCTTCATCCCTTTCACTACCAGGGCCATATGCACTCAGAAACACCCATAACTCACGTTGAAATTTCGCTTTCACCTACATCAGTCTCGATGACACCTCCTTCCATTCAATCACACATTGCTGTACTTCCGGACTCACTAACAAGGCCACACCGCGTCTTGCCCTTCCTCTATCAACACCTGACAATCTTCCATTCACACTTCCAAACATAGATTCCCCCTTCCCTTTCATCTTCGTTTCACTCAAAGCTAACACATCCAACTTTCTTCTCACAAACATTCTCCCAATCTCCTCCCTTTAACCTCAATCGTACTACATCCACGCACATTCATAGACCCAATCTTCAGGGTACGGGGATAACTCCATCCCCCATCCCTTTCTCTGGCCTGTCTCTTTTTAGGAACTAAAAAACAGAGGAGGGGGTCCCTAGCCCCCTCACCCCGCCCCTTTTAGTCGCCTCTTACGACACGCAGGGAATACGGTGGCAGTATTCTTCCTAACACAACCTGGCTGCAGAGTAGTAGTACCACCCCATAGTGCAGCCAGGTTGTGTCCCCCCGCCTCTTGGGACTCAACACACCTAGCCCAGCAGACCTTCAGTCACTGGAAACATTTTGCATAGTCAGTTTTGGGGATTACCCACAAGATCTTTGTTGTATTTTTCATCTCACTTGTGTCCTTAGATCTCGAACCCTTCAGCAGCATACTCAGCTTAATAAATTGCCTAAAGTTGCTGGGAGATATGTCAGAAGAGTAGGCAACATGCCCGACGTGGGTCATCCTGTGTTAGGCAAAAGAGAAAAAAAAAAAGAAAAGAAAAAGAAAGAAAGAAAATCCTGGATAAGATGGGATGAGTGAGCTGCAGCATTGTCGTGGAGGACGTGACAGTCCTCCACTTCCCAAAACTTGTCTAAAATGATGCACTGCATTTCGTATGTAACAGAGAACTCCCAGGTAGCACTATTTATTGAATATTTGACCACCATGAGCATACTTGCAATGAACAACACCTTCGTACTTGAAAAGGAAACTTGTCAGCATGAGCTTCACCTTGCTCCAAACCTGCTGTGCCTTCTTTGACTTAGTTGATTTCCGTGACTTCTGTTGCAATGATTGTATATATGCATACATATTATCTATCTATCTGTCTATCTATCTGTCTATCATCTATCTATCTATCTATATATATATATATATATATATATATATATATATATATATATATATTATATATTATATATATATATATATATATATATATATATATATATATATATATATATATATATATATATATATGTTCCCTACATGTCGTAAAAGGCTACTAAAAGGGGCGGGTTGAGGGGACTAGGGGCCACTCTGTTTTTTTTTTTTTTTTTTTTTTAGTTCCTAATAAGAGACAGGCCACAGAAAGGGATGGGAGATTGAGTTATCCCCGTACCCTTAGGACTGGGTCTATGAATGTGCGTGGATGTAGTACGATTGAGGCTAAACGGAAGGAGATTGGGAGAATGTGAGAAGAAAGTTGGATGTCTTAGCTTTGAGTGAAACAAAGATGATAGGGAAAGATGAGTAAGTGTGGAAGTGTGAATGGAAGATTGTTATGTGTGGATAGAGGAAGGGCAAGAGAATTTTTTTTTTTTATGCGAGGAAGAAGGAACCAAAGGCCACGAGCCCGCAATTATTGTTCCTTCCAAGAGAAAAACAAAATAGAAGAGAGAGCCAAATTCAAGATCCGATCATTTCGAGATGCCTGGACACACTGCGTTTGAAAGACTGGAGGCCATAGGAAGCAGGAAATACAGACAGAGGGAGACAATTCCAGAGTTTACCTGTTGTATAAATGAAGGACTGGAAGAAACGGTTAACTCTTGCATTAGAGAGTTGGACAGAAAGGGGTGAGAGTTTGCTGCTAGACGGGTGCTACGCGCCCGTCGTAAAGGTGGAGGAATGCATGCAGACAGTTCAGAGGAGCAGTGACCATTGAAGTAGCGATAGAAAACACATAAAGATCCAAGAGTGCGGCAAAGAGACAGACGTTGAATGGAGTCAGTAAGAGGAGGAGCGTTAATGAGATGAAAAGCCTTTGACTCCACCCTATTTAGAAGAGCTGTATATGGGGAGCCTTCCCACACATAAGAGTTGTACTCCACACAGGGGCGGATAAAACCCCTGTATGGAGTCAACAATTGTGCAGGGGTAAAGAAGGAATAGAGTCGGCTTAGCACACCTAATCTCTTGGAAAAAGATTTTACAAGAGATGTAATATGATCGTTCCAAGATAAGTCCCGAGTAATTGAAACCTCAAACATGTTCAAGGATGATGCAGGACTAAGCTGAATATTATTAAACATTAGTGGGTATACCTAAGGAAGATTTTTTCGAGTTGATAGGTGTAAAAACTGAGTCTTTGATGCATTAAAAACAACCAGATTATTTTTACCCCAGTCAGAAATACGAGCCAAGTCAGACATTAGGTGTGCCATAGCCTCATCCCTTGTTTGCTGAAGTAACTGCTGAGATGGATGTTGCGGGAACCGAATGGAATGGTGAGGGATGGAGTCATCAGCGTATGAGTGGATAGGGTCAGATGTACAGCTTAGAATGTCATTGATGAATAAAAGGAAGAGAGTTGGTGATAGCACAGAGCCCTGAGGAACACCACTGTTCTTAGATCTAGGAGAAGAACGAAGGCCGCCTACAACAGTATCTATAGAACGACCAGAAAGGAAGCTAGAGATGAAGGCACAGATAGAAGGATAGAAACCATAAGAGGGCAGTTTGGAAATTGAAAATTTATGCCAGACTCGATCGAAAGCCTTTGAGATGTCAAGTGCAATGACAAAGCTTTCGCCAAAGTCCCGAAAGGGGAATGATCAGGAGTCTGAAAGGTAGGTGAGAAGATCGCCAGTGGAGCGTCTCTGACGGAACCCATACTCACGATCAGAAAGAAGGTTGTGATAGTAAAGATGCTTTAAAATTTTTCTATTAAGAATTGACTCAAAAAATTTTGAGATACAGGATGTTAAAGCAATTGGACGATACTTAGAGGGTTGGGAATGGTCACCCTTCTTTGGGACTGGGTGAATGAGAGCAAACTTCCAACAAGAAGGAAAGGGACAAGTTGACAGACAAAGGCGAAAGAGTTTGCCTAGGCAGGGTGTAAGCACAGAAGCACAGTTCTTGAGAACAACAGGAGGGACTCCATCAGGCCCATATACCTTATTAGTACTGAGACCTGTAATGGCAGAAAATACATCAGCTGAAGAAATTTTAATGTCAGCCATGAGGAAGTCAGAGGGGGGAAGTGATGGAGGAACAGCACCGAAATCGTCTAAGGTGGAATTGGAGGAGAAAGTCTGAGCGAAGAAATCTGCCTTATCAGTAGAAGAAATAGCTACAGAGCCATCAGAGTAGAAAAGAGGAGGGATGGATTATACGGTAGAGTTGTTAGAAAGGTTATTGGCAAGGTGCCAGAAGGAACGGGAAGAATTCGAGTTAGAAAGTTGAGAGCATTCAGTACGGATGAAATTATTTTTAGCAGAACGAAGAACAGACTTAACACAGTTCTGGGCAGAAACGTATAAAAGATGTGGTTCAGGGGTGGGTTGGATCCGGTACCCTTTTTAGGCCCTCTCCTTTCCTTGTTGTGGACAGCATTAGAACAAGCGTGATTAAACCAAGGTTTTCTTACATTATTCAAAGGATATGAGAAGGAATGTA
Organism: Coenobita brevimanus; assembly: GCF_032717465.1. Classification (NCBI taxonomy): domain Eukaryota; kingdom Metazoa; phylum Arthropoda; class Malacostraca; order Decapoda; family Coenobitidae; genus Coenobita; species Coenobita brevimanus. The sequence continues at coordinate 19,349,972 of NC_136975.1, read as the reverse complement.
TGCGTCCATGCCCGAAAGAATAATCTCCGTAATGTGCAAGGCACACGCAGATGGTTCCTGGCCATGGAAGCAGCGTGTGATTGAATGGAAGGAGGTGTCATCGAGACTGATGTGGGTGAAAGCGAAATTTGAACGTGAGTTGTGGGTGCATATGGGCCTGGTAGTGAAGATGATGAAAAAGAGAGGGAGTCTTTCTGGAATGATGTTGATGAGTGTCTGCATTGTTTTGCAGCAAATGTGGATGTGGTAATGATGGGAGATCTGAATGCTAGGGTGGGAAATGTAGCAGTTGAAGGTGTGCCTGGAAGAAAATAAATGTTAATGGAGAATGAATGATAAGGATGTGCATTGAGCGAAAGATGGTGATTGGAAATATATTCAGAAGAAAGATATAAGTATACATGGTTGAGACAGGGGTGTGGGAAGGCTGTTGATAGAGCATTGAGGGATTATGTGGTTGTGTCCATGAACGTAAGAGGAAGATTGTTGGATGTCAGAGTTTTGAGAGGAGAGGGTGTAGGTATGTCTGACTACTGCCTGGTGGAGGGAAACTTGAGAGTAGGTAAGACATAGGTGAGAGTTAGGAGAGTTAGGTGTGGTATGGAGATTTTGAAAGTGGGTTGGATAAAAGAGAGAAAATGATAGAATATCAGTAGATTTTGAAAGATGAGTGGAACGCAGTGAAAGGTCAGGAGAATGGCAGTGTGGAGGTGGAAAGGCAGTTGTTTAAGAGTGCTGTGGTAGGGCATCCAGAAGAGGTGTGTGGTTTGAGGTGAGTGGGTGGTGGAAAGGGAAGTGAATGTTGGTGCAAGGAACTAAGTATGGCTGTGGCTGAGAAGAGACATGCACGTGAAGTGTGGCTGCAGAGGAAGGATCAGGTGTCATATGAGAGGTATAAGAAAATGAGGAATAGGGCGAGAAGGGCTGTGCGTGATGCTAAAGTGGCAGCAGATGAGAGGTAAGGTAGGCGGCTGACAGAGAATTTTCAACAGAATAAGAAAATGTTTTGGAAGGAGGTGAAAAGGGTGCGAAAGGGAGAGTCTGGGAAGGAAGAACGAGTAAAATCAGAGGATGGAAGGATGTTAACTGAAATGGATGCAGTAAGGAAGAGATGGGCAGAGTATTTTGAAAGATTGTTAAGTGTGGAGAAGGAAAGGGAGTCTGAGATTGTGGCGGATGGAAGGGTGCAAGGAAAAAATGTGTTGGGAGAGTTGAATGATTCTTTGATCAAGATGGAAGAAGTGCAGAAGGCAGTAAATGAGATGAAAACAGGGAAAGCTGCAGGTATGGATGGGTGATTTGTGGAATGCCTGTAAGGTGGTGGAGCGACTAATGTTGACTGGTTAGTAAGACTGTTGAATGTGTGCATTATGGAAGGTATGGTGCTAATTGACTGGGGAAGTGCTTCTGTGGTCCCGTTGTATAAAGTTAAGGTGTATGAATGTACTAGCTTTAGAGGTATAAGTCTGTTGAGTTTTGTAGGTAAGGTGTATGAATGAGTGTTAATTAAGATAGTTAGAGAGGGTGGGTACAGAGGGAGTGATTGGTGATGAGCAGTGAGGCTTTAGGAAAGGGAGGGGATGCATGGATCAGGAGTTTTCTGTGAGACAGGTGTGTGAAAAGTATATAGCGAAAGGTAGGATGTGTTTTGGGCGTTCATGGATTTAGAGAAAGCATATGACAGAACTGACAGGGAGGCTTTGTGGACTGTTTAAGACAGTGTGGACTTGATGATAGGTTGTTGAAAGGAATACAAAGTGTTTATGTAAATAGTAGAGCATGTGTAAGAGAGGGAAATACTGTGAGTGATTGGTTTCTCGTGACAGTGAACTGCAGCAGGGATGTGTGATGTCACCTCGGTTGTTTTTAAAATTTATATGGATGGTGTTGTAAGGGAGGTGAATGCAAGAGTGTTAGGTGGAGGTCTGAGTCTGGTGAATGTTGATGGTAGAGAGTGGAATCTGAAGCAGCTGCTATTTACTGATGATACTGCACTGGTGGTTGATTCAGAGGAGAGATTGAGACAGTTGGAAGAAGATTTTGGAAGAATGTGTGAAAGGACGAAATTGAAAGTAAATGGGAATAAGTGTAAAGTGATGAAGTGTGCGAGGTGGGTAGATGGTAGGAGGATGAATATAATTTTGAATGGTGAGTTGCTTGAGGAGGTAGATTGTTTTATATATCTAAGGTCACATGTTGCTGTGGATGGAAGAATTGATGCAAAAGTGAAGTTTAAAATTAATGAAAAGGAAAGGTGCTGGGAGGAATGAAAAAAGTGTTTAGATGTCGTTTGCTTACAGTAGAATGGATGTAAAAAGAAGGCTGTATGAGGGTGTTCTGGTACCGACTGCATTATATGGAGCTGAAACATGGAATATGGGCATAGCAGAGAGGAAAAGTTTGAATGTAATGGAGATGAGGTGTCTGAGGAGTATGTGAGGAGTGACGCATATGGATCGAGTGAAAAATGATGAAGTGCTAAGGAGAACCGGAGTTGTGTGGGAGATGGCTGATTGAGTTGAGGAGAAAGTGTTGCGATGGTTTGGGTATATGGAGAGAATGGCTAATGAGCGATTGATAAAAAGATTATTTGAACTGATGTGAGAGGTGTAAGGCTGAGAGGGAGACCAGGAATAGGATGGATGGACAGTGTGAAAGGAGCATTGGATGTGAGAGGGATGTCTGTTGTGCAAGGAAGAGTGGCTGTGCATGATAGAAATGACTGGAGAGAAATTGTGAATAAATAAATGATGATGCAGCCCTTTCTCCCACATTTGGTCTGATCAGCTGATCAGGTCAGGTGCGAGTAAGGGGATGGGTCTATTATGATGTGGCAGGAGTTAACCAGCTCTGCTGCTGGGCCCTGCTGCGGATGTCACTGACTGCACTGCGCAGTTGACCCTCGTGCGGTGAGGTGCATTAAGGATGTGTCCCTTCTCCGCTTGGGGCTAAGATGAGAATGAATGTGTTTGAGTGGAATGTGTTTGTAGTGTATATATATATATATATATATATATATATATATATATATATATATATATATATCAATCTATCTATATACCTAGGCTGCTTCCCCCAAGGAAAGGGAGGTAGCCGAGACAGGACGACACACTCCCCATTTACTCACCCATTCAAACACATTCATTTGCATCTTAGCCCCAAAGGGGAGAACGGAGAGATCCTCACTGCACCACACCGCACAAGGGTCAACTGCGCAATGCAATCAGTGACATCCGCAGCAGGGCCCAACAGCAGAACTGGTTTACCCCTGCCACATCATAACAGACCCATCCCCTTACCCGCACCTGACCTGACTAGCTGATCAGACCAAATGCAGGAGAATATCCCCTCAGGGCTGCGTCATCACTTAGTCATTCACAATTTCTCTCCATTTATTTCTGTCACCCACAGCCACTCTTCCTTGCTCGACAGACATCCTTCTCGCATCCAACGCTCTCTTCACACTATCCATCCATCCTATTCGTGGTCTTCCTCTCAGTCTTACACCTCTCACATCAGATCTAGTTATCATTTTCACCAATTGCTCATTATCCATTCTCTCCATATGCCCAAACCATCGCAACACCCTCTGCTCAACTCTACCAGCCATCTCCCAAACAACTCCAGTTCTCCTTCGCACTTCACCATTTCGCACCCGATCCATATGCGTCACTCCACACATACTTCTCAGACACCTCATCTCCATTACATTCAAACTTTTCCTCTCTGCTACACCCATATTCCATGTTTCAGCCCCATATAATGCAGTCGGTACCACAACACCTTCTTACAGCCTTCTCTTTACATCCATTCTAAGCAAACGTCATTTAAACACTTTTTTCATTCCTCCCAGCACCTTTCCTACTTCATTTATTCTAAACTTCACTTCTGCATCTATTCTTCCATCCACAGCAACATGTGACCCTAGATATTTAAAACAATCTACCTCCTCAAGCAACTCACCATTCAAAACTATATTCATCCCCCTACCATCTATCAACCTCGTACACTTCATCACTTTACTCTTATTCTAATTTACTTTCAATTTCCTCCTTTCACACACTCTTCCAAACTACTTTACCAACTGTCTCAATCTCTCCTCTGAATCAGTCACCAGTGCAGTATCATCTGCAAACAGCAGCTGCTTCAGATTCCACTCTCCACCATCAACATTCACCAGACTCAGACCTCCACCTAAAACTCTTGCATTCACCTCCCTTACAACACCATCCATGTATATATTTAACAACCAAGGCGACATCACACATCCCTGTCGCAGCCCCACTCTCACGGGAAACCAGTCACTCACAGCATTTCCCACTCTTACACACGCTCTACTATTTACATAAAAACTTTTCACCCCTTTTAGTAACCTACCATCAAGTCCATACAATCTTAAAACGGTCCACAAAGCCTCCCTATCAATTCTATCATACGCTTTCTCTAAATCCATAAATGCCCAAAACACATCCTTGCCTTTCGCTAAATACTTTTCACACACTTTGTCTCACAGCAGACACCTGATCAACGCATCCCCTCCCTCTCCTAAAGCTACACTGCTCATCACCAATCACTCCCTCTGTACCCTCTCTAACTCTCATAATCAACACTCTACCATACACCTTACCTACAACACTCAACAGACTTATACCCCTAAAGCTAGTACATTCATACTTATCACCCTTGCCTTTATACAACGGGGCCACACAAGCACTTGCCCAGTCAATTGGCACAATACCTTTCTCAAAGCACACATTCAACAATCTTACTAACCAGTCAACATTAGTCACTCCACCACCCTTCAGGCATTCCACAGCACACCCATCCATACCTGCAGCTTTCCCTGTTTTCATCTCCTTTACTGCCTTCTCCACTTCCTCCTTCGTGATCAAAGAATCATTTAACTCTCCCAACACATTTATTCCTTGCACCCTTCCATCCGCCACAATCTCAGCCACCCTTTCCTCCTCTAAATTTAACAATCTTTCAAAATACTCTGCCCATCTCTTCCTTACTGCATCCATTTCAGTTAACATCCTTCAATCCTCTGCTTTTACTCGTTCTTCCTTCCCAGACTCTCCCTTTCGCACCCTTTTCACCTCCTTCCAAAACATTTTCTTATTCTGTTGAAAATTCTCTGTCAGCCGCCTACCCCACCTCTCATCTGCTGCCACTTTAGCATCACGCACAGCCCTTCTCGCTCTATTCCTCTTTTCCTTATACCTTTCATATGACATCTCATCCTTCCTCTGCAGCCACACTTCATATGCATGTCTCTTCTCAGCCACAGCCATACTTACTTCCTCGCACCACCATTCACTTCCTTTTCTTACACCACCACCCACATGTCTCACACCACACACCTCTTCTGCATGCCCCACCACAGCACTCTTAAACAACTGCCATTCCTCCTCCACGCTGCCATTTTCTCGATCTTTCACTGCGTTCCACTCATCTTTCAATTTCTCCTGATACTCTATCTTTTTCTCCCTTTTATCCAACTCACTCACTTTCAAAACCTCCCTGCCACACCTAACCCTCCTAGCTCTCACCCATCTCTTACCCACTCTTAACTTTCCCTCCACCAGGTAGTGGTCAGACATACCTCCACCCTCCCCTCTCAGAACTGTCACATCCAACAATCTTCCTATTACATTCCTAGACACAACCACATAGTCCATCAAAGCTCTATCAACAACCCTTCCACCCTCCTGTCTCACCCATGTATACTTATAAATATCTTTCTTCTCAAACAGCGTATTCCCAATCACCATCTCTCACTCAACACACATCGCTATCATTTGTTCCCCATTTTCATTTCTTCCAGGCACACCATGCATACCAACTACGCCTTCAACTGCTACATTTCCCACTCTAGCATTCAGATCTCCCATCATTACCACATTCACATTCGCTCCAAAACTCTGCAGACACTCATCAACATCATTCCAGAAAGACTCCCTCTCTTGTTGATCCCTTTCACTACCAGGCCCATATGCACTCACAAACACCCATAACTCACTTTCAAATTTCGCTTTCACCCACATCAGTCTCGATGACACCTCCTTCCATTCAATCACACATTGCTGTACTTCCGGACTCACTAACAAGGCCACACCTTCTCTTGCCCTTCCTCTATCAACACCTGACAATCTTCCATTCACACTTCCAAACATAGATTCCCCCTTCCCTTTCATCTTAGTTTCACTCAAAGCTAACACATCCAACTTTCTTCTCACAAACATTCTCCCAATCTCCTCCCTTTTAGCCTCAATCGTACTACATCCACGCACATGCATAGACCCAATCTTCAGGGTACGGGGATAACTCCATCCCCCATCCCTTTCTCTGGCCTGTCTCTTTTTAGGAACTAAAATACAGAGGAGGGGGTCCCTAGTCCCCTCACCCCGCCCCTTTTAGTCGCCTCTTACGACACGCAGGGAATACGGTGGCAGTATTCTTCCTAACACAACCTGGCTGCAGAGTAGTAGTACCACCCCATAGTGCGGCCAGGTTGTGTCCCCCCCGCCACAGGGGGGATATATATCCATCCATCCATTGCCAGACGCCATGTATCCCAAACGGGGTGGTCAAGGGCTTAGAGTTAATTGTTTTACAGGGAGAGGCACTAATCCTCCACCAACCCCACTTGACACGTAGGGATGCCAACAGCATCTGGTGTTCCCAGGCGGTCACCCATCCAAGTACTAACCAGACCCAACGTTGCTTAACTTCGCTGACCGGTCGGGAAGCGGTGTAGTCAACGTGGATATATATATATATATATATATATATATATATATATATATATACACACACAAATAATAGAATACATCCAACTACTGTGAGAATCTGCTGATCAACACATCATCAGCTGGGTGTCGTCTGGCATCAGGCGGGTGGCAGGGAGATTCATACTTTTAAGTAGAAGTGGTCATTCAAAGAGAAATACAGGATGAGCACCATCTTTATTAAAATGAATATGGAAGAAGTAAAGAAAAGGGAGAAAGGTAGAAAACAAGATGATTTCTACCAAGAACTGGTTGAAATGGAAAAATATAGTAAACTAGTAGGGAAAGTGAATAAACTGGAAAAAGTTTTCAAAGTGAAGTAGATGAAATTAAGAAACAATTACGCATGCAGAAGGAATAAAATGAAAAATTAGTAAAAGAACCAAAAAAAGACACAACAAAAGATGAGCTGTCAGTTGAGGTGGGTTCACTTAGAAGGAAGATTAACGAAATGGCAAGTACGGTTGTCAACCATGAGGGCATTATGGAGGAGTTCAGAAATGATACAGAGACAATTAGGCAAGCAAATAACCTGATAGACCAAAGCAGTGATACTGCAGAGAAGATAACCCAAATGAATGAAGTAATGCAATGTTACAAAGATGATGTAGAAACTAAGTATGCTTAAATGGTGAAAGTAAGGAAAGACCGAGAAACACAAGTCAATGAAAAGAACATTAGAGAGAAAGTGAAAGAAATCATCAAAAACAACCTCAAATTGGTCAAAGATTCAGGAGATATCAACAAATCTATAGTAATCACTGGTTCACATGAAGAAATAAAATACAAAATTTCAAGAGACAAAACCGTGATGGCAAATATAATGAACATATTGATGGAAGTTTCAGAGGAACTCTGTGATATAGACATAGAGGAACACAAAAGGCTAAGGATATATGAAAAAAAGATGTCAGGACCCCTGAAAGTAACCTTCCAGAGTGTGAACACTGTGGAGGATACACTAAAAAATGCAAACTCATGGAAAAAGAGGAATTCTAAAACTATTGATGAAAAGATGCCAAACAGGAGGAATTGGGAATACTAAAGGAGAAGAGGGAGGAAGCAAAAGCAAAGAATGAGGAATGACCAGAGGTAGAGAAGAGTAATTTTTTTTTACAAAGTAATTGGATTGCAGGTACGAAGGTGGTACTTAACCAACAGGGAATTAATAGAAGGAAGGTAGTAGACTCAAGCAATGGCAAGTATGTAAACAAGATGATTAAGTTGATGTACTCAACTGTAGACTTAATGGTGTCTAATTTATTAGAGATGAATGACTATACCAAAGAAAAGGAACCGCACATTATATGTCTAACTGAAACAAAATTTACCCCAAAGATATCAAACAATACCCTAAACTTTGAGGAATACAATATATGGAGAAGAGACAGAAATTTAAGAAAAGGTGGAAGAATAATAATCTTAGCAAAGAAAACTCTAAAAATCCAAGAAATAAAAATAGATATACCCTCACATGTAGAACTGATTGCATGGGAGATTAACACAACTGGAGGGAAATTAATGTGGCAAATTTATAGAAGCCACCCAAAACAAACACTTGGGAAAGAGGCGAATATGAGGACCTGACAGAAAGTACAATTCAGAGTTTAGGAACATTACTGCATAGAATGGGAGAGAAATGTGAAGGAATCATTTTAACTGGACATTTCGATACAAATGGAACACTGTAGATGTAAGAAGCCAAGAAAAGTGTTGGGATCAAAAGCTCCTGGATCTTGTGCAGTTTTTTGCTAACACAGCATGTAAAGGAAAACACCAGAAAAAGAGAGCTTGATGATCCATCAGAATTAAATCTTCTATTTCCTAGGTAAGAAAATGACATTGAAAATATAATATCACCCTCCATTTGGCAATAGCGACCATGCAGTATTAAACTGCAACTTCAGGATTGCATATGACATACCGGTAGTTAACGGTAATGAGAGTTACAAAAGGAGTCTAAACTACAAAAAGGGCAACTATCTGGACCAGAAGAAGTACTTCTTTGAAAGAGATTGGGTAATGGAACTTAGAGGACAAAATTTAAATGTTATATATATAGAAAATTCTGTGATTTTTATGAAACAGGAGTCCGAAATTACATCCCTCAGCACAAAGAAACAAAAATGAAAATAAAGAAATGGTTTAATGCAGAATGTAAAAAATCTAAAGAAAAAAGTGATATGGTGTGGAATAGACACAGAAGACACAATAGTGGAGGACATATAACATTTATAAACAGGAAAGTAATTATTATACACAGATAAGGAGGGAGCAGTCTGAGGAAGACATTATAAATAAAAGTAGTGATCATTCTAAGCTATTTTACAGGTACATCCGAAGCAAAACCAAGTTAAAGATAAAATATAGTTCATTACAGACGAGGGGATCATCTATACACAAGAGAAAGATAGTTGTGAAACACTAAATGAAAAATTGCAATCAATTTTTACAAAAGAAAATAGTTTTGCAGATGATATGGAATGCACATCCCCACACATATTATCACATAAACAAATAACAGAAAAAGAAGTACAGGAAGAGTTAAGTAAATCAGACAAAGGAAAAGCATATGGTCCAGACAAAATTTCAAATTGGGTGCTATATGAATGTGCAGAAGTGTTAAGCAGGCCATTATATTTAATAATTAAGGAATCCTTAGATCAAGGTAAACTATCTGATATTTGGAAGAAAGCAAACATTGTTCCTCTATTCAAGAAAGGGAATAGACTGAATCCATGCAACTACCGACCAGTATTAATGATCAGTGTCGTAAGATAGTGGAAAAGCCGATAAGAAAAATTTGGGTAAACCATCTAGAAGAACACAGAATGATAACAGAAAGGCAGTTCGGTTTCAGAAAGTGAAAATCATGTTACTATTCTATTACGATACTCGGATAGACTTAAAGAAACATTACGGAAGAGAGAATGATGCGTGAACAGTATCTGTTTAGATTTCAAGAAAACATTTGACAGAGTACTGTACCAAAGACGTTTATGGAAACTGTTCCATCAAGGAGGAATCCAAGGCAACACGTACTATTGGATGCAGGATTTTCTCAGAAGGGAAATGAGAAGAGTACTAAGGGGAAATTACTCATCACAGAGGGAAGTGACTAGCGGAGTTTCACAGGGCTCAGTGCTGGCATCAGTTATGTTTTTAGTATATATTAATTACTTAGTAACAATGGAAATGGAAGCTATCTAAATATATTTGCTGATGATGCAAAAACACAAAGGAAAATTACTAACCGAGTCTTGCAGAGAGCTGCAAGAAGAATTAAACAAACTTTATGAACTGAGCAAAAATGGCAAATGGACTTTAATATGGACAAATGTCATGTAATTAAGTTTGGTAAAGGTGAAAAAGGCCAGATTGGGATTATAAGTTAGGAAGATCAACCCTACACATATCAGAAAGGAAGAAGGACTTAGAAGTGATTATCAATAACAGAGTATCTCCGGCGGACCACATCATTGAGAAGCTATGTAACATGTACAGTATATACTGCTTGCTGATATGTGAATAGCATTCACATATATAAATGAATACATGCTGAAAAGGATAATAACATCATTCATCAGACCAACCCTGGAATCCTCATCTCAAAAAACACATAGATTAATTGAAAAACTATATAGGGCAGCTACAAAATGGGTATCAGACTTAACCCGTCACGTCCCGACCGATTTCGCACCTCCGATACCCCACAATCCCGAGCTATTTTGGGAAAAAAAAAAATTTGCTAAAATCTCTGCTTTTGGTGGGAAACATCGAAAATTCATAGAGAAATCGCTCACCTGAGGTTTAAAATACTCGATACAGGTGGCAGTACCGCCTTACGTTACTGGGATTTCTATCAGGCTGGCGCCAAAGAAAACGAGTTCTATGAGAGGGTAACTATTCCACACCACTCATAAACAATATTTATTTATTTATTTGGTACGAATTTTTATGTAGTATGAGAGTATATTGGTTTTCAAACAGTAATATAGGTATTACGAGCATTGTTTCACTCACTAACTCATCAACATACCTGACCTTTTTTGGCAACATTACCTGATCATCATTTCTGACTGTTTCTTCCTTTAATGCTATGTAAACTTTGTCCTCCACATTGTCATCGATTGGGGAATCACTCTGGCCCTGAATGTCTTTACTGGCCAAGTCACTGGTAACAGGTGAATCGCCAAGACAATGGCATGTGGGGGGGGGGAGGTTATGCAGTATAAGGCATTGTCCCTGCCTGGCATCTTGTAGAGGAATAGAGGAAGGTGTCCCGTGTATACGTACCAAAAATCACGCACAAAAATTGAAATTTGTGCAAATTATGAACCTTGCACTTGCGCAACGTACCAGTACGTCGACGGGACTAGCTGTGACAAAACGTTGCAACATACCCACACGTCGATGGGATGCCTCAGGTTAAGGGATCTAAGTTACGAAGAAAGACTAGAAAAGCTGAATCTCCCAACACTCCAGGAGAGAAGGAAAAAAGGAGACATGATTATGCTATACATATGCATCTCAGGGAAAGAGAAAATAGACATCTCTCTCTCTCTCTCTCTCTCTCTCTATATATATATATATATATATATATATATATATATATATATATAGAGAGAGAGAGAGAGAGAGATACTGTATATATATATAGATAGATAAATATTTATATATAGATAGATAGATATATACTGTATATATATATATATATATATATATATATATATATATATATATATATATATATATATATAAAAGGTCTTCCTCACTATCCGATTGGGTTACGTTCCTGAATAGGCAATCATAAATCAAGCAATCGTATACTGAACTTAAGGTTTAATGGGAAAAATAGGGATGCATTCCTAGACTCATATTTATGTACCCTTAAACTATATTGTACCACATATTTTGTGAATAAAAGATGTTTTATGTGCTGTACTTACGTGTCACACAAACTCGTCCCAGCATCGTAAACACTCATTCCTCACCCCCTCTTCACCCAAAATACTAAACAATCGACGAAAGGTTTGACAAGGGAGGCTATAAATAAAAGATGTTTTATGTGCTCTGCTTTAATGCTAACAATCGCAAAGCAATGAAAAACACACATCCAACTTAAAATTTGAAACATTTTCATAAACACTGACTTATAAAACTTACATGTCACACAAACTCGTCCCGGTACCGTAAACACTCACTCCTCACTCCCTCTTCAACCGAAACACTAAACAATCGACGGAAGGTTTGACAAGCTAGGCTATAAATAAAAGATATTTTATGTGCTCTACTTTAATGCTAACAAACGCAAAGCAATGAAAAACACACACCCAACTTAGAATTTGAAACATTTTCATAAACTCTGACTTATATAACTTACTTCTCACACAAACTCGTCCCGGCACCGTAAACACTGGCTCCTCACTCCCTCTTCACCCAAAACACTAGACAATCGACCGAAGGTTTGACAAGCTCGTTTCACCAGCCTTCTTAACGTTGGCAGCTTTCTTAATCACTGCTGATACTGTAGACTGGGCCAGACCAAGAGCGTGAGCAATGGAGTTTACTCCTTCGCCTCCCTCATGATGCCTAATGATGTTGAGCTTGGACTCCAAATTTAAGCTCTTCCTGGCTCTCTTAGGCTTGAGATCAGAGGCACTTGAGTTTGCAGGCCGCATGGAAGACATCACGGAACTTGTACTTGAGGTTAGGCGAGAAATAATAGTGAAAATCACATCGCTAATGCACAGAAATACAAAGCTAGTGATCAAACGGGAGTGCGGGAAAGACTAGGCTGAGCCAGGTTTGCCAGATTTTTGTGACCAAAAGTAGCGGTAACAGGCCTCAAAAGTAGTGAATTTCGGTATAAAGTACCCTAACATAATAATGTACAGTATATATATATATATATATATATATATATATATATATATATATATATATATATATATATATATATCCACGAGTATATTCATACAGACACGCAAATAATTTAACTGTGCACAACTCACCAGTTGAATGCTGCTCCATTAATGCTCCTGTAAGGTTGTTCGAAGCGATGTAAGCCTGAAGTTAATTAACACAGAACTCCTTACTTACTGCATTAACTAAATTTACTTCTCTTTTCTTTATATTGTCGTTTCTTTTACATTCGCGTAACTAAGCAGTTTTCTTCTTCACAAAACATAACTCTTACTGTTGGACTTTGTAATTTTTTCAGCTTACCGAAAGTATTTTAGGAACTAAAGGAAAGTGTTTTCTTGCACCTCATTATAATTATATATTTAAATAATTATTCAGTAAGTCTCCACGACCACGTCTTCGCAGTTGAAGATTATCAAGGTCTGCTTCTGCATCTACACGTTGTGGATGAAGAAAACACGACTGACTGGGGTGGTAATCTCACACGTTCAGTTCGAATTAAATAGCCAATCAGGGATTAATGCAAGAGTACGAGAAATTTAAAGAAGGATGATATGATAAATTATAATTCATTATCTTATTGTCTTCAAAAGGTAATTATATTAGGTTATATTGTAAATGATACATAATCACTAATCAACCTTTGACTTTCGTCTCATTAGTAGCCCAGGGTAGCCCAACTTACTTTTAAAGTAGCCCAAAAAGTTGCAAGTAGCTAAATTCAAAATTTAGTAGTGCAGGGCTTTCAAAAGTAGCCCAATTCGCTACTTGTAGCCCAAGCTGGCTTTGATGGGTGCCCGCACCATCATCCCTGGCGCAGCGATCGCAATTTCAAACAAATGCCTATTGACTTGCGCTGAGGAACGCTGGACCGACTGCGCTCGTGCGATCGTAAGTGTGAGCCAGAGTAATCGTGTAGAGTGCCAAGGGTACTAAAGCAGATGGATCGTATACGCGAAATATCATATGCAGAGTGCATCAGATAGTGACGGATTACTTGTAAGGTATATATATATATATATATATATATATATATATATATATATATATATATATATATATATATATATATATATATATATATATATATATATATATATATATGGAGCCTCTGTGGTACCGTGGTAGAGTGTGTGTTTCGTACACGGGTGAGCCAGGGTTCGCGCCCTGCCAGGGTAATAAACTTTGGGAGTGTTCACTCGGCCACTTGCTGCAGTGCCAGACACCAGGGGGTGCTGTGGTTGAACCAGTATCGCATACAAGTATGCTTGCACCCAGTCGGCTTGCGCGGGCCGATTACACTTGGTTCACAGACTACACACACATCCAATGCCACTCCAACACTACAATTACACTAACAAGCACTTCTCACCCTACATACAATCTCTACTAGACAGCCTAAGCCACTTGGTAGAGATACATTGGCTGTATCGTCCCGACTTCGGTCGGGATAGGCCGGTCCTGCAGTGGATACTCAAACGGCTGATGATGATATATATATATATATAACCAATGGGGAAGCATACGAGGGCACTGCAAAAAACTGCATAGAGGCGATAAAGATGTAAGAAAATTCAGTTTCCCAAATAGGGGCAAATGATCAGTGGAATGCACTACCGAATGAAATAGTGTGTGCCAAAACTATTCATAAATTTAAGGATATGTAAGATAAAAGTGGTTTAATACACGGAACAGTACGAGCTTGATTCATTCCTGTAAAGATACAATTAGGAAAGAAAAATAGGTACGAACACACACACACACACACACACATACACACACACACACACACACACACACACACACACATCTATCTGCCTATCTATCTATGTATCTGTCTCTATAGATATATGTCTATCTATCTAGCTAGCTAGCTACTTAGATATCCTTATCTATCTCTCTATCAATATCTACGTCTATATCTGTCTCTGTCTATATATCCATCCATCTATCTACATATATATCTGTATCTATCTATCTATCTATCCATCTATCTATCTATCTACATCTATATCTTTATCTGTATATCTATCTGTCTATCTATCTGTCTATCTATCTATCTGTCTATATCTACATCTATATTTCTATCTATCTGTCTCTACCTATCTATCTATATCTTCGTCTATATCTATCTGTCTATCTTTGTCCATATCTGTATATATCTATCTATCTGTCTATCTATCTATCTATATCTACGTCCATATCTGTATGTATGTATGTATGCATGTACGCAGCTGTCTATCTATCTATCTATCCATATATATATATATATAAAATGCCCGCCGCCGGACCACCCACCCCGCCACCCCCCACCCCACCACCGGGCCACCGCCACACCACCACCCCAGGAAGACACAACGGGGGGACTACTGATCTAGGGCAAGGGGGTCACCCATCCACTACTGACCTGCGCCCCTTTTCCCCGCAACTGCCCCGACACCAGGTGAACAAGGATTGGCAACGACCTTGCAGGTGGGACAACCATCGCCAGCAGTGGGGTGGGACTGAACAGGTTTCAGTCCCAAGTAACGTTTTGGCGACGGCCATAGTTACCCCCTCAAGGGCAGGAGGCCCTTTAGTGCGCCACGAGGTGTCAATTCCCTCAGCCACGTCCAGGGCAGGAGGCCCTTTAGTGTGCCACGAGGTGTTAGTACCCTCAGCCACGTCCAGGGCAGGAGGCCCTTTAGTGCACCACGAGATGTCAGTACTCTCGGCCACGTCCAGGGCAGGAGGCCCTTTAGTACGCCACAAGGTTTCAGTACCCTCAGCCACTCGAAGGGCAGGAGGCCCTAGTAGACGGCTAAAAGTGGGTCCCAGGGTAAAAAGACCTGGAGCCACGGCTGTGACAGACCCAGGAGAGAGAGTCGCCTCTGTGCTTCCCTTCCTGCATGTAGGAGAGGACACGGTCTCCGTGTATACTCAACCTACCGCGTTCCCCTGTGGGAACTGCTCGACACCACCCGGGAGTGTTGCCCCGGAGATGTCACCAGAGAGGTGGCAAAGTCCGAGACTGGACCTGCCTCCCACTCCTGGAAAATCTCTGTCCTTCACAGGCACCAGCAGGAGACGAGGCCGCAGTCCAACCCTGATGGCGCGTCCCCTGACAGATGACTGTACCCCCAGGACCCCCAGGCGAGCCCAGCAGATTACAGGCGAGGGCAACCCCGACTCCCTCACCCCGTGGAGCCGCCGACGTCAGGCCCGCCTCCTCCAGCTGTTTGGCCCCAGTCCCGAGGGCCACCTCTCAGGTCGAGGCCCCCAGACAGGAGGGCCTCCCTGCACTCCACCGACGAGATCCCGAGGTAAGGGTCTCCCTTCAGGTCGATGCCCCCAGACAGGAGGGCCTCCCTGCAACTCACCGACGGCCCAGACCCAGGCAGTGACTCCCCTGCGGGTAGTGTGTTGCCCGTTACAGGCAGAGTCCCCCTGAGGTCCTCCCCCTCGAACAGTGACAGTAGGAATCAACCCAGGAAACACGGGTAAATAAGTGACGCCCCTTATACCGAAAATAAGCCAGAAGAAGAGGAACAGTCAACAATGACAGAGTGTGATCCATATAAAACCAGTGACTATTGTTATTAACCCAGCAGAATTACATACCCAGTAGAGTAGAAAATATTTAATAATAAGAAGTAGAGTAATATCACCTGCCCAGAATAAAAGAACTTCCCGTAATTGTGAATGACGATCAGGGTGCGCGGGAGAACCAAAAGCCTGCGTAAAGTGTCGCCGCTACTAGGTAACTGAGCTGAATATCGTGATCCGCACCCTGTCTTCATTATAGTAATATGCCTCCCACAGATTCTTAACCTTGTGTATTCCCCTTGTTATCGAGTGTATATATATTTTGGGTTTAAATGAAAGACGGGTATCTACATATATATAACTAAGACATTGGTATACATGCATCATATCGTGTGTTAAGTGCAACTGTATTTTGTGCTATCAAAGCCTAACTCTGTGTCCCTGTATCCTGTATCTCAAATATCACTCTGTATCATATTGTAACGGTTTTAGAATTAAGGCAATAGATGTGTTAAGGTATACTGCCTAGTTTTTATGTCCTGTTCCTTTGTTGGTGCTTTACTTCCGGTCCGGAAGGAGGACCCCGCTCAGTCGCTAGTGTTTTTAGGACGAGGAGTCGACCTAAAAACACTCAGCATAACAATATATATATGTATATGCTGTATATAAAATCAACATAGACCCACGTCATTGCTGTTACAGAATTGCAGGTGTTCATAACCTCATGAACGAGAAGTGCCGCCATCATATTCAGTCATTAAGGTCATCTACAACTGCATTCCAGTAAAACCCGTATCACATGACAGTACGAACCCGCACGAATTGGGATGACTTGCACTTTTCTCGGAATTTACAAGTCATTGACCGAACCGTCCACGAATAATCGCCACACGATAATGCTAAGAATCACACAAACGTAGTCAGAACAAAATACAAAAACAAACGAATTCAACACGAACTTTACATGAATTCCTCACGAACACACACAGACGTTGACGAACATTAGCCGAAGTTGGTCGTTTTCCACACGAAGTGCACACGAGAATCTAACAATGTCCATGAAACGCAAACGAATCACATAAATAACTGGAACCAACCACGAACCCAATACGACTGCAATAGTGTCATTCGCGTATATTTTGAGGGCGCCCTTTGATTATATGCCATTCGATCACCTGCCCCCCTGCCAACCACTACTAGCCTCCAAGGAGTCTGTGGAGCTTATCTTCAACAAGTTCACCTACGACCAGAGGCGTAACTCATGAGGGGGGGGTGGCCAGGGGGGACCTCAACTTTTGAACTGAGGGGAACATCATAGATTTTTGTCCCCTCGAACTTTTGAACCGGGGAGAAGTGCATTTTTACATACGATAATCTGAGAACTTGCAGGGAAAAGGATTGTAAATGTCGCAGCCATAGACAACTGGCTATCTCGTTCACTCACTGTGTTTACTAAGTGTATGAGCGCTGAATTGGACAGGTCCTGCACACGTCTAACTACAGTAACTAACCTCGTCGCCCAGCCTGGGACTTGTCAGGTCGTCACTACGCTAGACTCGGTATCGTCGGTGCATCAGAATATAATTTGTCTGGACTCTGCCCTTAGACCGTACTGTGCGAATGTTGCAGGTTCATGGCTTTTCTGTATTCTAATGAGGTTAGAGGAACACAGCAGGTTCTTTTATCTTTTTTATTTTTTGTTGGAATGAGGTGTTACTTTTGTGAACTTTTTGCACGTTATTTTTGTAAATAATTTAGCTATGGAAATGTTCAGTTAATTTTCATATTACATTTGGTAAATACTGATACTGTGTGATGTTGGTACATTAACCTGATTGAAGCAAGCTGTTTTTTTCACGATACTTTTGTAAATAAATTAGCTATGCAAATGTTCAGTTAATTTTCATATTACATTTGTTAAATACTGATACTGTGTGATGTCGGTAGATTAACGTGATAGCAGCAAGCTATTTTTTCATGCTACTTTCGTAAATAATTGTGCTGCGCAAAATGTTCATTTGATTTTCGTATTACATTAGATAAATATTGATATTGATGTTCTTTTTTTTTTTCTTTGCATGTACATATGATTAAAATCAGGCTACTTGAACCATTCATTGATAAGTTAGAGTAGCCATTGAGTTTAAGTACTTAACACTGACCCTAGTATATGACCAAATACCTATCCCATATGGCCTCAAAAACGTTTCTAAAATTAGTCAAACCTCATAACTTTCTCAGGGGAGGGGGGGTTGCAGGGGCGCTTCTCTTGCCACAGCTAGAAAACCTAATATCGTTATTGTCCCCCGCTCCCAACTTTTGGAAGCTAGTTATGCCCCTGCCTTCGACGAAGCTGCCAAGACCCTAGCCCTCTACACCCGCATCAAATCTAACAATAATCTGCTGATTATGTACCACCTGCTATTACTCAGGAGACGACGGAGGAGGAGGCAATAACGCAACTTCCGTGGATTCACTCCAAATTCGAGTGAATCGTGCGCAAGTGGAGTGCATCACGTGTGGACTTCGTGTGTTATGTGCGCATGTTGAGCGGAATGCGGACGGTGTTCGTCCTGCCATATAGTTAAAGGGATACTTACATGAATAATCGGATTCGGTTCGTTTGCTAGTCTGTTGCAATTCCAGTGCTAACTGTGTGATTCGTGTGCACGTTGAGTGCAATTTGAACGGAATTCGTCCTATGGGGAAAGCTTACTCGACTAATCAGGTCCAATTCCGTTGCCAGGCTGGCCTAATGCATGTGCTAATTGTGTGATTCGTGTGCAAGTTGAGTGACATTCGGACGACATTCGCCCTGAATGTTGCCGGGGTTAAGACTCACGCTGCAGTTCGTTTGGCATTCTGATGTCATTTGAGTGATATTTGTGTGACTCATGTTCAGTTCGGTCAAAGATAAACTGGCCGAATTGAGCCGAATCACGACAGATCCCCAAACAAATCACACGAACGTCATAAGAACGTTACACGAGTCAAGGACGAAAAAAAATAACGTTTTTTTTTTTTTTCCCCACGAGCAGAAAGAGACTCATTTTTTTTTTTTTTTTTGCCAAACTTGGCCGCGTCCCAGACACCCGTCTGACACACCCACGACTCTCCCGGATCAAGAGACGAATAAAGGCGAATATAGGAGAATTTTGGGCGAACCGTAAAAATTTGAATTTCTTTGCAAGTCATCCTGATTCGTGGCGATTCGTACTGTCGTGTGACACGGGCTTAAGGGTTGAAAATGGATCCATACTGGTATTGCATTTTTAACTTAAAATTTTGCCCACAAATTACTGTTTGCCAATTCTCAGAAATTTCACTTGACACATTTTACATCTAATCCCATCAGTTCACACAGGCAGTTTTCATCAAATTCTTGGTACACCTGGCGATTTTATTCAACACTTTAATACATTTCTCTTGTTGCTGGAGAGGGATACATTCCTGTTGGGACACAGATGTAACCGTGTGATCAGGTTTTATACATACATGCATCAGCTTCGTC
Organism: Coenobita brevimanus; assembly: GCF_032717465.1. Taxonomy (NCBI): domain Eukaryota; kingdom Metazoa; phylum Arthropoda; class Malacostraca; order Decapoda; family Coenobitidae; genus Coenobita; species Coenobita brevimanus. The sequence continues at coordinate 19,330,220 of NC_136975.1, read as the reverse complement.
CATCTAGGCTATACACATAAAGAAAAACTGTGATTTGTAAGAGGCTGGCAAAGCCTGCTTTCTAGTGAGTTCACGTATAGGTCATAGCTGGGCCGTAACAACAATTACAACAACTGCAGCAGGTTACAACTTCTCCACTGAAATGATTGGCATTGACGAGGTGCCTAAACGTTGTCTCGCTGTTTGCGCGGGGTGGAGCGATACACGTGCGGCGTCCAGCCAGCAGCCAAACCTCGTCATATTTCTCTGCATCTCTCCTCGGGGTAAGACCCCTGTCCTATTGGCGAGGTGTTGACCACAAGGGGGCACCGCTTTCCTACGCAGTGTATATACTGTAATGTAGCTGTATGATAGCCTCACAGAAGTATTTGCTTACTTGTTGTTGACGGGTCTGCACGACCATAAAACTGGAATTAACCAACAACAGCAGCACCAACAGCAACACGAACAACAATTGGAATAACTGGTCAAGGTTATAATCTAATTCCCCCAGCTGGAAAATTCTCTGTAAACCTAAACAATATCATTTGGAGTTGTAAGTACGAAACACAAAATAATTCATTGCATTAAAATGATGAGATCTAGTGGCCATCAACTTAACCCGAGGCGTCCCGACGACGTATGGATATGTTGCCACACTTTGTCATGGTGACACCCAACAACATAACCATATATTTTGCAATTGCGAGGTCCGTCATTTACACATTTTTCAAGTTTGACTGGTGATTTTTGGTAGGTATATGTGGGAGACCTTCCTCTACTCAGCGCCAGGCGGGGATAATGCCTGGCCCCACCTGACCCCCCCACCCCCCTGCACGCCATTTTCTCGGCAACTCACCTGTTATCAGTGACCTGGCCAATAAAGACATGTCGTACCACGGTCTCTCCAATGTCGAAATTCAAGGTGAAAATGATTCCTGAGGTGGAGGACAAAGGAAGATATAAGCCAGAGGAAGAAACAAGCAGAAATGATGAGACAGTAACGTTGTAAAAGAAGGTGCCATTTGTTGATGTTTTTGGTGAATGAACAACGCTTATATCGCCTAAATTATTGTCTGAAAATCAATATACTCTTGTAATACATATAAATTCTAACCAGTTATGAATGGTTTGAAATAGTTACCCCTCCCATAGAAAACGTTTTCTCTCGAGCCTGGTCTGAGAGAACACAGTAACAAGGTAAAGGTAGTGTTACCTCTACCGTAATTCTAAACTCAACTGAGCATTTACTGAATTATTGATTTATCTCATAAAAGGCGGAGGTTTTAGCAAAAAAAAACTTTTCGAAAATCTGCCATGACTGAGGGGGGTCAGTGGTGAAAAATCTGCCGGGATGCGGCAGGTTAATATCTTGTGTTAGTGAAATGTTATAATCTATGACAGATTTACCTTATTATTGGTGCTGTAACTCATGGGACATTGGGAAACTTGTTAATTATCAGATTACACTTAGTAGAAGTAGACTGTAGCACCAGTCGAGCAGGGCAGTACTCCGAAGGTGGATGGAAAGCTGACGACAAGAAGAGCTGGAGCTCCCGTTTCATCAGCCCTTGGGACTAGTTCCTGACCATCCTCCTTTGCTGAACTTTTTTCGGTGTCTCAGTAACAAAGAGTAGGCCAGCATACCCTCCAATACAAGTTTTTCTATCAACACCAAACTACATGCACAGTACACACTGCACTTCCTTTTCCAAAATTCAAACAAATCATGGCATCTGTATACATAGCCTCGAAGTCCCCGGGGAGGGGAACCATAAATGCTCCCACCATCCGCCCCTCTCCCGGTGACAACTCGAACTGCCTGGAACCACTGTCTGATTCACTTCTTCTTCATTTCTACAACATTTGCGGCCTTTCCTTTAACTTTTGCTCTGTTGACCAGAACCTGTCCTCCTCTAAACCTCACCTTCTTTTCCTAACTGAGACTCAGCTGTCTGAGGCAACTGACAGCAAACCCTTTTCTGTATCATCCTACTTTCTCTATACTCATTTCAAAGCCAAAGGTGGCTGTTGTGTATATATACGCAACGACTTATCCTGCTGTCATGTTCCTAAACTTGATTCTTCTAAATTCTCTACACTGTGGCTTCGGCTTTCCCGTCATTCTCTGACTAACTATATATATGCTGTTTACTTATCCCCTAATTCTACTGACTATGAAAAATTCTTCGACTATCTTACTTCTACGATGGAACAAACTCTATCCACTTCTCCTTTCTCTGAAATCTCAATTCTAGGAGATTTCAATGTTCATCACCACCTTTGGCTCTCCTCTCCTTTCACTGATCCACCTGGTAAAAAAGCCTACATCTTTTCTATCCTTAATGACCTAGAGCAGCTTGTACAGCACCCTACCTGTATCCCTGACCGCCGTGAAGAGAGCTCCGACATACTTGACCTCTTCCTTACAACAAATCCTTCTGCTTACACTGTTAATCTTTCCCCTCTGTTGGGCTCCTCCGATCACAACCTTATTACCTTAACCTGTCTTATTGCTCCGTTATGGCCTTTGGACCCTCCAAAGAAAAGTCGACTGTGTCACTTTGGAGCTGCAGATTGGGAGGCTCTCAGGCAGTACTTCTTTGATATTCCATGGAATGATTATTGCTTCCATGGCAGTGAGCCACCTGAGTGTGCCTTGCGCATTACGGAGGTTATTCTTTCAGGAAAGGAAGCATACATTCCTTCTCATATCCTTTGGCTAATCCAAGAAAGCCTTGGTTTAATCGTGCTTGTTCTAATGCTGTCTGCAACAAGGAGAGGGACTATAAAAGGTACCAGAGCCAACCCACCTCTGAATTGCATTTTTTTTATGTTTCTGTCCAAAATTGTGCTAAGTCTGTTCTTCGCTCTGCTAATAATAATTTCATCTGTACTAAATGATCACAACTTTTCAACTTGAATTTTTCCTGCTCCTTCTGGCACCTTGCCAAAAACCTTTCTAACAACTTTACCTCATCATCCTTCCCTCCTCTTTTCTACTCTGATGGTTCTGTAGCTATTTCTTCTACTGATAAAGTAGATCTCTTTGCTCAGACTTTCTCCTCCAAATCCACCTTAGATGATTCAAATGCTGTTCCTCCATCACTTTGCCCCTCAGACTTCCTTATAGCTGACATTAAAATTTCTTCAGCTGATTTATTTTCTACCATCACAGGCCTCAATACAAACAAGGCATATGGTCCTGATGGAGTCCCTCCTGTTATCCTCAAGAACTGTGCTTCTGTGCTTACACCCTGCCTAGGTAAACTCTTTCGGCTTTGTCTTTCAATTTGTACCTTTCCTTTTTGCTGGAAGTTTGCTTTCATTCAGCCTGTCCCAATGAAGGGTGATCATTCCCAACCCTCTAAGTATCTTCCAAATGTTTTAACATCCTGTATCTCAAAAGTTCTCGATTCAATTCTTAATAGAAAAATTTAAACCCTCTCTCCCATCACAACCTTCTTTCTTATCATCAGTATAGGTTCCGTCAAGGACGCTCCACTAGCGATCTTTTCACCTACCTCTCAGACTCCTGGTCATCCTCCTTTCGAGACTTTGGCAAAAGCTTTGCCTTTGCAGTTCACGTCTCAAAGGCTTTCGATCGAGTTTGGTATAAATCTTTAATTTCCAAACTGTCCTCTTTTGGTTTCTATCCTTCTATCAGTGCCTTCATCTATAGCTTCCTTTCTGATCGTTCTACTGTATAGCCGCTGTTGTAGACGGCCATTGTTCTTCTCCTAGATCTGTCCACAGTGGTGTTCCTCAGGGCTCTGTCCAATCACCAGCTATCTTTCTCTTATTCATCAATGACCTTCTAAGCTGTGCATGTAACCCTATCCACCCGTACGCTGATGACTCCACCCTTCACCTTTCCATTCAGTTCCCGCAACGTCCATCTCAACAGTTACTTCAACAAACAAGGGATGAGGCTATGGCACACCTAATGTCTGACTTGGCTAGTATTCCTGACTGGAGTAAAAACAATCTTGTTGTTTTTAATGTATCAAAGACTCAGGTCTTACACCTATCAACCCGACAAAATCTTCCACCCACTAATGTTTAATAATATTCAGCTTAATCCTGCATCATCCTTGAACATGCTTGGGGTTTCATTTACTCGGGACTTATCTTGGAAAGATCATATTACATCTCTTGTAAAATCTGCTTCCAAGAGATTAGGTGTGCTAGGCTGACTGCGTTCCTTCTTTACCCCTGCACGGTTGTTGATTTTATACATGGGATTAATCTGCCCCTGTGTAGAGTACAACTCTTATGTGTGGTGAGGCTTCCCACATACAGCTCTTTTCAACAAGGTGGAGTCAAAGGCTTTTCATCACATTAACTCTCCTCCTCTTACTGGCTCCCTTCAACCTGTTTCTTCACCGCACTGTTACACCTTTATCTCTTTTCTATCACTACTTCAGTGGTCACTGCTCTGAACTGTCTGCTTGCATCCCTCCACCATCATCCCTTTTCAGTCCAACTCTCTAATGCAAGAGTTAATCGTTACTCCCAGTCCTTCATTTATGCAACAGGTCATCTTTGGAACTGTCTCCCTCTGTCTGTATTTCCTGATAGCTATGATCTCCAGTCTTTCAAACGCAGGGTGTCCAGGCATCTCGGGATGATCGATCTTGAATTTGGCTCTCTCTTATATTTGGTCTTTATCTTGGAAGGAACAGTATTGCGGGCTCGTGACCTTTGGTTCTTTCTTCCTAGCATTAAAAAAAAAAATGCAATTATTCTCTTAATCTGCAATGTTCATGACAACAGAATATAGAAATAACAAAAATTAATAATAATAATAATAATAATATAATATTAACCCGCCCCATCTCGATGTTTTCTGGGCAGTGGTACGCCCCAGTCCCGACATTTTTGGACCTTTTTTTTTTTTGGCTCAAACATCCGCTTTTGGTGAGAAACATCGAAAATTCATAGAGAAATCGCTCACCTGAGGTTTGAAATACTCGATTTAGGTATGAGTACTTCCTTACCTGACTGGGTTTTCTAACAGGCTGGCACCAAAGAAGACGAGTTCTATGGGAGGGTAACTATTTTATCCACTCATAAACAGTATTTATTTTTTTTACTTGGTACGAATTTATATGTAGTACAAGAGTATATTGGTTTTCAAACAGTAATATAGGCATTATAAGCATTGTTTCACTCACTAACTCATCACCATTCATGACCTTTTTTTTCCCCACATTACCTGGTCATCATTTCTGACTGTTTCTTCCTCTAACGCTATGTAAACTTTGTCCTCCACATTGTCATCGATTGGGGAATCACTCTGGCCCTGAATGTCTTTATTGGCCAGGTCACTGGTAACAGATGAATTGCCGAGACAATGGCGTGCAGGGGGGGGGAGAGGTTATGCGGTGTAAGGCATTGTCCCTGCTTGGCATTTTGTAGAGGAATAGAGGAAGGTGTTCCGTGTATACGTGCCAAAAATTACTCGCGAAATCACTCGCGAAAATTGAAAATTGTGCAAATTAGGGACCTTGTAATGTTGCCGCGTTAATTCACGTCGCCGGGACATGAGTGCACATCATGTGCGGACGTTAATTCACGTCGCCGGGACGGCGCGGGTTAATAATGATAATAATAATTATCATCATCATCATCATTATCATTTTATTATTGGCAATAATAATAATAATAATAATAATAATAATAATAATAATAATCCATCCGTCCATCATCCAATCCTTCATTGCCCCATGAGGAGCGTAGGAGCCCGGGGCAAGGCAAGTTGGTCCTGACATTTAAGATGAGAGTGACCAGCCTCACTCATCCCTGTGTGGCATTACATGAGCAATAAACCCCAACCACCCCTTGGATATAAACTTTCACCTGCTCAATCCGATTGGAGCACCGTAATTACCCATGAAACCACCAGGCGCCAAAATTTGGTTATATGGCTACCACCCAACGTAGTAAATGGTTTCCTGGTGTACAGGAAACCATTTGGCATGTTACTCAGTGTAGAGTCACCCACTGGCAGAAGAAACAGGAAATAATGAAGGAAAGAAAGACAGAAGACGGTATGTAAAGTCACTCGTAGGCAGAAGGACGAGGTAAGAAAAAAGGAAAGAAAGACAGAAGAGGATGGAAGGAAAGAAGGACGGAGGAGAGGAAAGGGCAGACACCCGAGAGCAGCACTACATCGAGTGAGTGCATGGTGAACACCCCTACCTACCACAAAATAATAACAATAATAATAATAATAATAATAATAATAAATATTTTTTAATAACTGAACAGTGGAAGGAAAACAAGTGAATAAAAATAAAAAAAACTAATCCATACACCAGATTACTGGTGTCCTCTGTTCATAGAATATCTGTAACAGTTAGACTTGAACAGCTGTAGGTTGAAGTTTTGGGGGAAGCAACTCTGGGGAAGCGAGTTCCAGAGAAATGTAGTTCGGGGAATGAAAGAATTCTGATAGGCAGAAGTTTCGTGATATGGCTGAGTGACATTCCAGTCATGAGCGCTACCAGATGCCCGTGTAGCACGAGGGAAGGCATGGAGATGTGGCACAAAATATGCAACTTCGTCTAAGCATTTGCTATAAAAATATCTGTAGAATAATGCATGGGAGGCAACATTCCTCCTAATTTGTAGGGGAGGTAGTTTATTAGTAACAGCAAGGTTACTAATAATTCTAACAGCTTTGTTCTGAATTTTGTCTAGTTGTTTTAATGCAACCTTTTCACATCCATTCCACAAGGTTGAGCAGTATTCAAGCTGAGAGCGCACATGAATCTTAAAAATTATTGCTAACTGCTAATCAGTGAAGAAGTTACGGACTCCGTACAATATTCCAAATTTCTTTGAGGCGGTTCTAGCAAGTGATCTGACATGAAAGGTCCAGTTGACGGCATTGTTAAGTGAGACACAAAGAATTTCAATACTTTTGGAGATGGAAATATTTGTAGCACTGAAGGTAATATACGAATCTGGCAATACCTGTCTATTGGTAACTTGTATATATTTAGTTTTACTAGCATTAAATGAGACAAGGTTGTTTTGTCCTCATTGACTGATCGTAGATAAGTCTTGATTAATGGAGATGGCTGTAATGAGTTAAGAGTTGGAGATATCAGACTTTGTTAATGGGTGTCTGAGTATGAATGAACTATGAAGTGTTGAGTCATCTGCATATGAATGGATGAGACTGTGGGTGACAGATGAGAGATCATCAATATGAAACAGGAACAGGGTTGGCAGCAGAACTGATCCCTGCGGCATGCCGGCGTTAATTGAGTGGAAATTGGAATATACATCATCTACTTTTACCCTTGTTTTTTTGTCACAGAGCTATGAGGAAATCAAAGGAACAAAAGACTTTAGTCCATAGCAATGAAGTTTGAACAACAAGGAACAGTGCCATACTCTGTTGAAAAGCTTTAGAAATATCAAGAGCTTCTGCATGACTTTCTCCATGTAGGTCGATTGATTGATGGATGGTATGTGTCAGGAGATTTGGTATGTCAATGGTGGTTCTTACATGGCGAAAACCATATTTTCTATCACTAATTAAGTTGTTGGATTGAAGATGTTTAACTATGTGCTTTTTAATTAAAGTTTCAAATACCTTACCATGAGAAGATGTGACATCTATTGGTCTGTAATCAGAGGGGTCAGAGGAACTTCCTTTCTTTGGAATTGGGTGGATATTGGCTTCTTTCCATGAATTAGTACGTATGCATAGTCTGAATAATTTAGCAAGAACAGAGGCAAGTTCTAGGGAACACTTTTTCAAAACAATTGGCAAAATTCCATCTGGGTCTGGAGCTTTGTTGGTGGGTAAATTGTCTAGGATGGATTTTACGTATCCTGTCTGTATTTTAAGTGGAACAGTTTCGGGAGAGTCAAGTTCTAGTACTGGGACGTTCTGGCTGGCTTCCTCTATGGTAGAATTTCTGGCAAAAGTACTGGCAAAGATATCTGCTTTCCCACGTGGGTCATTTGTAATGTTGCCATCTGAAGATTTTAGTGGGGGAATGGATGATGACTTGTTAAATTTATTACAGAAATAACTGAGAGTTGACCAGAATATTCTGTTGTCATTAGGGTCGTTAAGTAGTTTTGATGCTTGCTTTTGAAGAAAGTTTGATTTAGCGACATTTATTACAGGTTTTGCATGGTTTCTACAATTTTAAATTGAGAGAGTGAGTCAGATGTTTTTGATTTTAAGTAAGGGTTGTATGCTGATGACTTTTGGGCTGTTAGTCTGGCACTGTTGCTATCAAACCATTTTGGAGAATTCGATCTTTTAGTGAACTGTTGACTTGGTATGAATAAATCCATACCAGCTAGTACTAAGTCGCAAATGTGGGACTGGGTAGAATTGTCATCACTAGAGAAGAAAAACTGTCATAGAATGTCAGCAAGATAAATTCTAAAGCCATCCCAGTTTGCCCTATCAAAGTGCCATTGGGTCACCCTGACAGGTTCAGAGCAGGGAGGTTTGGGGGGGCTAACTAATGAGGCTTTGATGAGATTGTAGTCAGAGGATCCAAGTGGAGACAATACCTCCATCCTGTACTGATCTGGATTATTTGTCAGGAATAGATCCAAGGGATGGACATTATGGTCAGGATTATCTGGTATTCTAGTTGGTTGCTTTACCAGGTGCGTGAGATTAAACGATTCTGCAAATAGCTCGCACTCTAGACCAGCATCGTCAGTCCTGGCAAAATGCAATAACCATTCAACATTATGTATGTTAAAATCACCCAGAATGGTAATTTCGGTCCTAAGGGCAAGGTTAAGGTTACTCAACTGACTGGATATGGAATCAAATACTCTGGGTTCCGAAGAAGCACTGAGGGAGCAATAGACCACACAGATATATTTGGTAATAATAATAATAATAATAATAATAATAATAATAATAATAATGGTAATAACAATTAGTTACCTATTCTTTTTTTTTTTTTTTTTTTTTTTTTTACGTATCCGACTCTGGGCAAAGGCTCAGGGCCTATTTCTTGGGGGAAGTGACCTATCCCAAGGCCCAGTAGTCCTCCTACACCTCCACATGTCACCACTTCGGCGCTAACACTCACCGACCATATATTGAATACATGCTAGGGCTGTCTCATACAGGACTGGTGTACTGGTATTAGCGGGGGTACTTTTACGACATGTCGGTGGGTCATCTGGTAGATCAGGAAAGTCTGCTTTTCAGGAAATTCAAATCCTTAAACTGTTCCCTGCCCCAGCTACACAAATGAGATATCAAGATCCTAAGGTAACTTCTTGTGTAACCAACTAGGTCTGAAGACAAAGATGTCGAAAAACGGATGTGTATATTATACGTTTGGCTCAGTAACTGACTAACTGTAAGCTTAACTGTAACGATATCTCTTTTATAAGAAGGACAACAGCTGTATATCCGTAAAGTTACATCCTTAAAACTTTTGCGGTTGTCTCTAAAACGTGATGCAAAAAGAAAATCTGACCAGATTTGAATTGTGTACTTTCCACTGAGGTAATTGGCAAAATATTAAGCCAAATTTTTTCACCAAACATTTTTGTCATAAGATTTTCAACCAAATAGTGTTGTCTCAAGATATTGCAGTTTCAATTATGCAATTTTTTGACCTTCAAAAATAGGTCAAGATCATTTGTACTTGGCACAACGACTTGGGTTACCGTAGGGTACCTTCATCTATAATATCATCAATGTAGAAGAATAAAAGCACAAAGAAAAATAATGATAATACTGACGAAAAAAAGAAGCTTCGCCATTTATATGGTGATGCTTAGTAATAATAATAATAATAATAATAATAATAATAATAATAATAATAATGATAATAATAATAATAATAATAATATAGAAATTATCATCACTATCATTACCATCATAATCATCATCATCGTGCTTATTTTTCCCAGGCGAAGAAAAGGTGAGTTAGGGTACAAAAAGCAAGGATGTGGACAGAAAACGATAGTGGTAGAATTAATCAACAGCAAATTAAATGTAATGGGCCAGTTACCCATTTATTGACCACTAAAGTCCATGGAATGTTTGCTCTATCTGATAGATAAGTTTTCCACACTTAGCTTCAGAAGTACCCCTCCGACAAAGTCAGTTCGACGACTGTCAAGCTAAAAAGGGCGAGCCGAATCCATCTCATACACTCATCCACACAAAATTCATCCAACCAGGTAGATTAAACCCTTGTCATTCCTTAACTTCTCCAGTTTCCATACTTTTTCATCTCACACACACTCATTTACCTTATCTATCCATCTTCTTGGGCTACCACGCATCTTTCCACCTTTAAACTCACTCACACATACCCCTTTCACCACACTGTATCCATTCTCTCCATATGACAGTAACATTTAAACGTACTCTGATCAGCTCTGTTGTTTGTGGACTTCCTTACTGCAGTCTGCACTCTGCACACATTTTTCACAAATTCCATCATAACTATTCTAAATATTGTTTTTTCGCTTTCATGTCCTACCAGCATCTAATACCCATATGCTATATTATCTTATTTTGCGTAATAACATTTCTTTCATGAGAGTAGACTGTAGCACCAGTCGAGCAGGGCAGTACTCCGAAGGTGGTTGGAAAGCTGATGACTGGGAGAGCTGGGACTCCTGTTTCATCTGCCCTCGGGAATAGTTCCTGACCATCCCCCTTTGCTGTACATTTTCAGAGTAAGCCAGCATACTCTTCATTACAAGTTTCTCTTACTGTCAACACCAAACTACATGCACATTGCACACTACACTTCCTATTCAAAATTAAATAAATGGCGTCATTTAACGAAGCTTAAGAGGCCCCGGAGGGGGGAAGGTCATAAAGGCCCCCACAATCCCCCCCTTTCCTGGTGACGACTCAACGAGCTGCCTGGAACCACTGTCTGACTCTCTTCTTATTTATTTCTGCCACCTTCACGGCCTTTCCTCTAACTTTCTCTCTGTTGAGCACCCTCTCTCCTCCTCTAAACTTCACCATTTCTTCTCAACTGAGACTCAACTGTCTGAGGAAACTGATAGCAGACCCTTCTCTGTATCCTCATACTTTATACTCATTTCAAAGCCGAATGTGGCTGATGTGTATTTATAAGCAACGACTTATCTTGCTCTCATGTTCCTGAACTTGATTTTTCTGAATTCTCTACTCTCTGGCTTTGGTCATCCTTTCACTCTCTGACTAAATATATCTGTGATGTTTGCTTATTCCCTCATTCTATTGACTATGAAAAATTCGACTATCTTACTTCTACGGTGGAATACATCCTATCCGTTTCTCCTTTCTCTGAGTTCTCCATTCTAGGAGATTTCAATGTTCACCACCACCTTTGGTTCTCCTCTCCTTTCACTGACCTACCAGGCTAACAAGCCAACATCTTTTTCATCCTTAATGACATAGTGCAGCTTGTACAGCACCCTACCCATATCCCTGACCGCCTTGGAGAGAGTTTAATAATATCTGACCTCTTCCTTACAAGTAATCCTTCTGCTTAAGCTGTTAATAAATCCTCTCCGTTGGGCTTCTCCAATCACAACCTTATTACCTTAACCTGTCTAATCTCTCCAATATAGCCTGTGAACCCTCCAAGGAAACGTCGGTTGTGGCACTTTGGAGCTGCTAACTGGGAGACTCTCAGGCAGTACTTCTTTGATTTTCCCTGGAATAACTATTGCTTCCATGGTCGGGAGCCATCAGACTGTGCCATGTGCATTAAGGAAGTTATTCTCTCAGGCATGGATGCATACATTCCTTTCTCATATCCTTTGACTAATGCCAAAAAAAAAAACTTGGTTTAATAACGTATGTTCTAATGCTGTCCACAACAAAGCGAGGGCCTACAAAAGATACCCAAGCCAATCCACCCCTGAATCACATCTTTTTTTATGTTTCTGCCCAAAATCGTGCTAAGTCTGTTCTTTGCTCTGCTAAAAGTATTTTCTTCCATACTAAATGCTCTTAACTCTCAAACTCGAATTCTTCCTGCTCCTTCTGGCACCTTTCTTACAACTTTATGTCATTATCCTTCCTTCCTCTTTTTTACTCTGATGGTTCTGTAGCCATTTCTTCTACAGTACTGATAAAGCAGATCTCTTCACTCAAATGTTCTCCTCAAAGTCCACCTTAGATGATTCCAGTGCTGTTCCTCCATTACTTCCCCCCTCTGAGTTCCTCATGGCTGACATTAAAATTTCTTTAACTATCTATTTTCTGCCATCACTGGCCTCAATACTAACAGGACAAATGGGCCTGATGGGGTTCCTCCTGTTGTCCTCAAGAACTGTGCTTCTGTGCTTACACCCTTCCTAGGTAAACTCTATCGCCTTTGTTTATCAACTTGTACCTTTCCTTCTTGCTGGAGGTTTGCTCTCATTCAGCCTGTCCTAGAGAAAGGTGACCATTCCCAACCCTCTAAATATCGTCCAGTTGCTTTAACATCCTGTGTCTCAAAAGTTTTCTAGTCTATTCTTAACAGAAGAAATATAAAGCATCTCTCCTATCACAACCTTCTTGCTGATCACCAGTATGGGTTCCGTCAGGGACGCTCCACTGTTGATCTTCTCACCTACCTTTCAGACTCCTGGTCATTCTCCTTTCGAGACTTTGGCGAAAGCTTTGCCATTGCACTTTTTTTTTTTACGTGTCCGATTCTGGGCAAAGGCTTCAGGGCCTATTTCTCAGGGGCAGTGGCCTATCCCAAGGCCCAGTAGTTCTCCTACATCTCCATATGTCACCACTTCGGCGCTAACACCCACCGTCCATATTGAATACATGCTAGGGCTGTCTCATACAGGACTGGTGTATCGGTATTAGCAGGGGTATTTTTTCGACATGTTGACGGGTCATCTGGTAGATCAGGAAAGTCTGCAATTAGGAAATTCAAATCCTTAAATTGTTCCTTGCCCCAGCCGGCATTCGATCCTGGGTTCATTAGGACCGCAGGCCGCCTCTCTACCGATTCAGCCACCGCCTCCCTCAGTTGCTGTGTTTTCTCTCCTACTTTTCCTCCACCCATAATCTTAGCGCCAATTGTCATCTCAAAGGCTTTCGATCGAGTCTGGCATAAATCTACAATTTCCAAACTGCCCTCTTACGGTATCTATCCAATCTGTGCCTTCCTCAATAGCTTCCTATCTGGCCGTTCTATACCTGCTGTTGTAGACAACCACCATTCATCTCCTATATCTATTAGTAATGGCGTTTCTCAGGGCTCTGCCCTGTCACCAACTGCCTTCCTTCTATTCATCAATGACCTTCTAAGCTGTACATCTAACCCTATCCACTCATACGCTGATGATTCCACCCTTCACCCTTCTTTTTGGTTCCTGCAACGTTCATCTCATCAGTTACTTAAACAAACAAGGGATGAGGCTATGGCACACCTAATGTCTGACTTGGCCCGTATCTCTGACTGGGGCAAAAGCAATCTTATTTCTAATGCATTGAAGACGCAGTTCCTACGCCTATCAACCTGACAATTTTCTCCAGGAATACCCACTACTATTTGATAAAATCTAGCTTAATCCAGCATCATCCTTAAACATACCTGGGGTTTCATTCTTTTGGGATTTATCTTGGAAAGATCATATTACATCTCCTGTAAAATCTGTTTCCAAGAGATTAGGTGTGCTAAGCCGACTCTGGACCTTCTTTACCCCTGCACAGTTGTTGACTTTATACACGGGGTTTATTTGCCCCTGTTTAGAGTACAATCCCCATGTGTGGGGAGGCTCCTCACATACGGCTCTTCTCAACAAGGTGGAGTCAAAGGCTTTTCGTCTCATTAACTCTCCTCCTCTTACTGGCTCCCTTCAACCTCTGTCTCTTCGCCGCACTTTTGCATCTTTATGTCTTTTGTGTCTGTACTTCAATGGTCACTGTTCCTCTGAACTATCTGTTTGCATCCCTT